>NC_040011.1:7328084-7607395 GCF_000972845.2 Larimichthys crocea | reverse complement strand
AATAGAAAAAGACTAAATTGTTTTGACTAAAAAAACACCCTGGTTTCACGTTTGACTAAAATTTGAGACTTTTAGTCGACTAAAATATGACTAACAAAAATGTTGTGAAAGACTAAAAGTGACTAAGACTAAGAATGAACTTTGACATAAGACTAAGACTAAACTGAAAAATGAGTGACAAAATTAACACTGCACCATGAGCATGCAGTTGGTGCGGTGGCGAGGAAAAACCCAGACCCAAGCTCATTGGTGACCGGTTGAGTTAAGATAGAGAGAGACAGTAGAGACAGATGGAGAGAGATGGAGACATATGCACAATAGCAGATCATGAACTAACTATATAACTGTAATGGAGATATAGTAGCAATAATGACAGTAGTAATAGTGGACATCATGCAGGACCCTGATCCATGAGAACCACTCCACCACTGAGGGATCAGCCCCTTCAGGCTTCATTAACATGTATGCATGTGTGGGTCTGCTCACCATGTGTCCCCGGATTCTCTGCAGTCTGCAGAGGGAGCTCAGCCTGCAGGACAGAGGCAAACATTACCAACTCTACAGGCTGAAAACATCTGAACACACTCACAATCACTGTCAATAACAGCAGAGCCGAGACACTGTTACAGCAGCTGACCTGACGTCAGCATGTCAGCTGTCCTTTATATGAAACCCGTACCTGTGGCCAGACTCAGGACAGTCAGAGACATTTTCACTCCGTGACTTTCAGCTGCAGCTGATTTCTTCACTCCTCCATCTGCGATGGTTTACTTCCTAGAAAGACGCACCGGGTTGCTCTGATTGGTCGCCGGGGACGTAATGGTGGGCGAGCACCACCGAGGAAGACTGAAGTGCACGCGGTGTTTCCGCCACACTGTGGAGAGGAGGTGCTGCAACTCCTGCGTGTAAGTGACACTTTTACTATTTATACGTTATTATATACAAGTATATTGTCATAACAATTCCTCCTGTATCAAAAGAGCCCAGAACATCATCAAGGACCCATCCCACCCGTCCACATCATTGAACATTAAAAACCCACAACAGACCAAAACAGCTTCTATGCACAGGCCATAACTGCCCTAGATGACCACATGGAATAATTCATGCACTGGTGCTCTGTATATACTGTATGTTTTTAGTTTTTCCATGTTTTTTATCCTTTTTATCTATGTTTTATTTATGTTTCATACTATGTTTTTTTTGTACTCCTGCACTGAGATGGCACAGATTTTTGTTATGCATTGCATATGACGATAAGATATTCTAATATATTCTAATATATTTAGTATAGTATATATATACAATTACCTATGTATTAGTAGTAATATTGAACTCATCATTGACTTATTTACTCACATACTTCCATAATAAAGTTATTTGTTACATTTTCGTTAATATTACTGTCCTATTTTAAGATAAGATTTTTTTTTACTATGATGTTGAGTGTTTATCCATTTTCCAAAATGCCTTGCCCTTATCAGAAGGTTGAGCCTTCCCAGCTGACATTAGTGAGAGCTGGGCTACACCCTGGACTGGAACGATTTCACCTTACCATATATATTCAGGGGGCATAATGGGGGAGGGAGTATAGGACAATTCCAAGGGCCCAGACTGCAGGGGCCCCCAAAAATAGGAAACACCAATATAAAAATTATTAAACCAAATTTTGTCATGGGGCCCAAAATTCCTGGCGGGCGCCCCTGCTTATATTGATGAGCCTTGTCAACAAGTCCCTTCTGACTCTACCTACCTAGTGAATACTTTGCACATCCTGCACAAAACGTACAGCCTTTCATTTCTAACATAGTACATATTATTCTTTCTAGATTGATTTTATATCCTCATATTTAATGTTTTTATGCACCAAAAACACCAAGACAAATTGTTGTATGTGAAAACCTACTTGGCAATAAACATGTTTCTGATTTCGATAGCATACAAAATACGAGCATATGTGACACATTAAATTGTAACACGTGTTTATTATTATTATAAACTAATTTCAACATAATAGAGACAAACATAGTATCAATCTTAATCATATCATAATTTAAATCAGTATAAGTTTAAATTGTTTTACACCGTAAACTAACTTATATTTACTATAGTTGTATTTAGTAAAATTATGAATGCAGGCTTTAGTTTTTCATTTAAGTCAAATCTTTTCCAAATCCTCCACCACTGACTACAGTACTAGGGCCCTCACAGATTAGCAAACGTGTTATGTAAAGGCTGCACATTAACATGACCAGTGTTTGATTACACAGGCTATCAAATAAGATTAGATTGACTGCACCTTTCCATCATGTAAAGTACTGCTGTGACCGAGGTGTGGTGGCAATGTGTTCAGTCAACCTTCCCTGAGCAAATAAAGAGCACACCCTGGTTATATTGGCCAAAGGGCAAATGAATGTGTTCAGAAGCACAGCAGAAAATGCAATAAAAAGCGCAAACACTGCATTATTGATTTAATGTGCATTTACCAAAGCACTTTTATTTTTGCTCACAAGCACAATGATGGATACAATAATGTCTCCCTACTGTACACCAAAGTTTTTAAATGTTAAGAAAGTGGCTGATCCGAATCAAACATCAAGAATTGTTGATACAAATACACTTTTTAAGATTATATGTTGAAGTTTGCAGTGACATACTGATTATATAACAACAATACGGTTGGAGGATGAAGCTTTCCTGTTACCAAGTTGTCTCGAGGAGTCTTCATCTAGTCAGAGTCGCTGCTGCAGGAGGTGTGGAGGACTACAGCAAGGAAGAACACAACACACAGACATCAATGAATCATTTCAATCATCTAAAAACTGACATAGGAATGACTGAATCTTACCCCGTGACAGTCCTTCCCTTTTTTTGTGGCATTTGCCATGCTTGTGACCATTCTTGTGCTTGTGCTTCTGTGTCGTGTCCGTGTCCATGTCCATGTCCATGTCCATGCCTGTCCATGACCCTGACCATGACCCTGTCCATGGCATTGTCCGGCCCTGGGCCAAACCAGGTCCGGCCGAAACCAGGTCCTGGACCGAAACAGGTCCTGGACCGAACCAGGTCCTGGACCGTAACCAGGTCCTGGTCCATGTCCGGGGTAGCCTCCGGGTTGACCGTGGGTGGTTAGGGTAGTGTGGTGGTCGGACCGTGCCTGGAGGGTATCCCCCTGGCATCTGCTGAGGTGGTTAGGGTAACCAGGTGGGTACTGGTTCCCTAAACACAAAAGGAGAACAAATAAATACCCACAGTGAATAAATGTTAATGCACATTCACTATATTGAAAGGTTGTGTTATTTACCTGGTTGTTTCCGTACATTTTTAAACTTCAGATGAAACTACAGACCTGAAAGCAGGGAAAAAAAACCTCTAGATTGACACACTCGTTGTTTCAGAACAAACAAACAAAACTTCGATCTAAAAAATGACCCGCAGAGTTCGGAGGTGAACTTACTGTAGCTGGAGAGCAGATCCACAGATGCAGCCGTACCTGCTATAGCTTTTTATGTGCTTCACATCATCTGGGGGCAGAACTTCCTGAACTCCCATCACAACATTTTCACTTTGTGACCTCAGTGGGTGTGTATGTATATCTTTAACATACAGTCAACATGGATCAATCTTGTTTAATTAGCAATGTGTTTCTCATAACACTTGATTTGAGTGTCTTCTTTTATGTTTTGATCAGTTCTGCACATGCTCAACACTAACTAAATCATTAATATATGGTTTATGGTTAATGTATAAGTTTAAACAAATAATTATAGTATTGCCGTGTAAAAGACAAACTTAAAACTACTTCTTATTCTTATTTATTTTCTTAAAACAGTCAATAAAACAAAAATACATTCACATAGATTTTTTTTTTAATTGTTGCTGTTTTGGAATTTTTCTGATTGTTATTATTATTACTTTTTGTTATTGCTGTGATATATTAGTAGTGTATCATTTATTGTCTGGTCTTTTACCTGGCTGCTTTTGCCATTTCTTGTTATAGTAATGCTCTCTAAGAAAAACCTGGTTCTTAATAACTTCTCTGGAGAACGTTTTATCCTTAAGAGACTTTTTTTTGCTGTTGGGAACTGAGTGCAAAAAAAAGTTTGTTAAGTTCACATTTTTTCCCTTTTTTTAGGTTCTTTGGAGAACTGATAAATGTTGATCCCAATAAATAATTAAATGAATGAGTGCACTGTACTGCACACTGACTTCAGCGTGAAACACAAAACTGATTGGAGTCGGGCCAAAGGTGCAACATGTTGAAAGTTTCAGTCCAAACGAGGTGGTGCAGAAGCAGCTGCCCTGCACAAGCTGCTCTGCTTTGCTGTGATGTGCAAAAGGAGGAGCGGCTCTAGTTTAGTTCAATTGTAACACACTAATCTATATGTAAAAGATTAAAATATTCTATTGGAGAGAGCAGAGATAGCATTTGAAACATTATTAAATGGATTCAAGTAAATGTACTGGGAGCGGCAGGGTGTGCAGCTATTAGTGAACAACACTGAACAAGGTCTTCAACGTTCCCTGGGTAAATAAAGATAATATAAATACACACCGATACATAACTCACACAGTGTAATAGGAAACTATGAGGTCAAATGAAAAGAGAATAAGAGGCAAACTATTGTTGAGGGTTACTTGATTTAATAACAAACAGAAGCAGTTTGATGTTGTTTATCACAAGGTAACGTTATGATCTGTTTTTAATACATCAGAACTACATAATGTCTCACGTTGTAACATTGCTGTGTATTTGATACAAGCTTTTAGTTATTTTCACTGAAATGTATCGGTTCAACACTTTATACAACGTAATATTGTATCTGACAGTTAAACCTGACGTTAAATTTGCATTTATCAAAATATTCTATCATAAAAGGCAACATGATGAAGTTTCCAGGTAGCAGCTGGTCTTATTCTAGTCCCGTCCAGCTTCAGCTTCAGCTAGTCGAGTCGCTGCTGCAGGAGCTGCTGGAGGACTACAGGAGAGACAACATTTCATTTCATTGTACTGACCTATTGAACAGTCAGTTAATTAGTATGAATTCATAATTTATTATTCATTTTTCTCAATTATAAGAATTCTTTAAGAAAACCCTTTTTGCCTTTTCTTTTGTACAGAGCCCCAGAAGTTATATTTTTAAATCTTGTGTGAACAGATTAATTTTGTGCATTCAATTTAATTTCATTTGGTTTTTCACTGAAAACTGCCTGCAGCGACAGAAAATTACTAGAGTTAAAAGTTGCTAAAAGGCTAAAAATCACATTACAAAGGCTTTTGATCAATTATTATTAGAAATACTGATTACAACCACTTTATGGTGCTCTATGTTTATGTCTATGTGTACAGTATATATTCATCATATTTAACCAAGTAGTAGATAAGGTTCAGGATAAAGGTGTTTATTGTCATATTGTTTTGGAAGACAAATGACTGAAAGGCCACAAAAAATCAAATCAAACCATTAAGGTTCTTCAGCTGGGGACAATAGACCTTTTTTCACAGCAGTCATTTTGACATGAAGTAGTAGGGTAAGCACAGGTGTTACCAGTGATACTAATTAAGGTTGATTCAGGTCAAACAAGTCAGTCAGGGTGCAGCCGTGAAGCACGTTGCTCACTGGAAAATCTCTAACCTTAACCTGTATCATTGAAACATCTGAGTTGACTATTTCATGTCAAAATGACTGCAGTGTGAAAATATCTATTGTTGTATTGTACGTGTTACTTACAGGCCTAATGACGCAAACTGCCAACTGAGTCTAACTGCAGCACTAGATAAATCTCAGGTGTCATAGATTTTTTTTTTTAGAAAAACACAAATACACTCCATGTTTAGTCTACATCCTCTATTTCTAATTGTACATTTTTATTAGGTAGGTGAATCTGGTTCACTTCACTATGGCTCACGTGTAACTATTACTCATTGTCAGTGGACTGCAATACAGTGTTTACTTTGGTACAATAGGACTCAATCATCAACTAGATCTTACCCCGTGCACTTCCCCCTTTCTTGTGGCAATGATCATGCACGTGACCATGCTTGTGCCTGGGCCATGACCATGTTTGTGATGACCGTGTCCGCGATCACGCCCGTGCCCATGATGCCATGTCCTGCCCTGATGCCCATGTCCATGCCCTGATGCCCATGCCATGTCCGTGATGCTCATGTCCATGACCATGATCATGTCCATGCCGTGATGCCCATGATGCTCATGACCATGCCCATGGCTAGGTTGGTACCCACAACCTGGCCCTGGTCCATGACCATAACCATGGCTTTCACACCCTCCAACAAGTGGGGCTAGGTTGCACGTAGGTGACATGTGGCGGCGTGAGGAGGGCAGGGTTGGGGTGAGACAGGGCCTGGTGGGTGTGTCTTCCAGACGTTGGTGAGGACGACAGCCCGGGGATGCTGGTTTCCTAGTCAAACAAAAAAAAAAGTGGTGCTCATCATTTTCTCTTTTTAGTTTGGACTGGATGTCAAAATTCAATAAGAAAGTTTGACAAAAATGAAGGGGAGGAGTTTTAGAAAATAAAAAGACAGAGAATGAGTTATTTACTTGCGTTTCCACATTTTAGATTTCAGATCAGATCCAAACCCTGAAATGAAAAAAGCCACATCAGTTACCACAATTCCCCGATCATAAGAATAAACTTTTTAAAATTGAAGTGACTTTAAAACCTAAAATGCTATAAAGAAAGAAAGTGCAGTCCATGTGGAAAATGTTAGTTAAATTTAGAAAACAATCATTGCAGATTAGAAGTTTTGGATCAGCAGTTTGTGATAAATGTGCTCACATGATGATGTATAAAGACATCAGTAGAGTTTGTGTTTCTTTATAATGGCATGATGACAGAATATGCAATACAGTAACAAAGGAAACGGAGATCATCAATCTATCAATCACACACACACACACACACACACATTATTTATAGTAATTATACCCGATACTACTAGTGAACTTACTGAGTGCTGGAGTGCAGATCCACAGACAGCAGTGAACTGGTTCTGCTTTTATAGGAAGACGCCCATCAGACAGAAACAATAAATCATAGGGGCAGAGCCTGAATGCCCACCAACATTTTTTTATTAATTCTTTGTGAACCTTTTCAACAAGCACTTTTGATTCATAGATTTTGTTATGCCCATTATATTATTAACATAGTATTTACTGTATGTTTTTTGTCATCATGTGACACCAGATAAGCAACAATAAGAAGAATATCAGGATAAACTCATCTTATCATGGGATAGCAATGTGGAGTTTTTAAACCAATTTAATTATTATTTTTTCTTGTTAAACACAATTATGGATATTAACACCCTAAGATACATGTCTTAAAGCCACTACATAAAGGATTTTTAAAAAGTCTTAGTAGGCCATTCTGGTGTAGCATCAAACAACACCACTCTGCAACCTCACCCAAAACCCCAGCACCACCTACCTAACCTCCAACTGAGATTTTATATTCATGCAGTGATTATAAAATCAAACGCAGCCGAGCAAACATCTGTTTTCTCTTTTATTGTATGGGTGAGTATTTATTCCAAGAACATACACACTTTTGAGATCAAAAAACTTTTACTAGAAACTTGAAATTTCGTGTAAGGCAGGAGGATGAAGGTTTCCTGGTTGTTTTCTCTCCAGGAGTCTTCATTCAGTCAGAGTCATGCTGCTGCTGCTGCGCAGAGCTGCTGGAGGACTACAGCCGGGATGAACATGAATGAAAAACAAACAAGCAAAAGGAGGAATAAGTTTGTCTCTCATAAAAGCAAGAGTAGTGTTTACTTCTGTGGCAATAAAGAGCAGCTTGTCCGCGTTGAGACACTAAACCCTCAATGCTCCAATAAGCAACATCCAAGTGCAACTGTATGGAAGTGTAGCATGGGGATCCTGCACAAGTGCATACATAGTCACTGATCTATCCTTATAAAATTAACATCAATAACAAGAGTATCCTGAATAGTTTTAATTTAGTTCAAACGCACTAAAATTTCATGCTTCACTTTTCTCTGAAATCTGAACAAAGTCCACGGTCTTAAACATGACAGTCCTTCCCTTCTTGTGAACGCTTATGCTTGTGGCCTTTCTTGTTCTTCTTTTTCCCATTGGTCCGTTGTGTCTACGGCATCCAACGGTTTACCATGTTTACCATGTTCTTACCATGTCACACATGTTTACATGGCTCCTCTTCCACCACAGCGACTCATAATAGTTATTCAATGATTTCATTTAGTCCACAACAATACACATTCAATACATTTGGAATAAAGCAAACAATTGTGTTATTTACATCGATCCATTATTTCAGGAATTTTTTTGTTTTTTGTTTATTGATTCCAGTTCACTTACTAACATATTGATTGGAAAATGGGACCACACGTCCAGTCTCTTTTTTCTTCCAAGCATGATTGCGCTGTCCGTACATCGTGTTTCTCCTGCATGCTGTTTGTTTTCAAGCCACAGGTGCGAGAGCAGCAAGAGGATCTCAAACGTGTGGCTGTGATGTTGCTACAGTAAAAGAACAAATACGTGACAGCAGGACTGGATGTTGCTTTTTTTCTTATATAGTAGATGAGAACAAGGAGGAAGTTTTTGTTTATTTTTTATATCTTGCATGACATTTTTGTCTCGTTTTTATTCGTCAACAAAAATGCACATTGGCACATTTTTCGTCAGTGTTTTTAGAACATTGTATTGTCTTAGTCAAGGGAAAAAGGCTTGTTGACGGACATATTTCGTCTCGGCTGACGAAATTAACACTGTCATGGTGTAACTGTTGGGTCTCTGTAAATAACATTATGAAGAGTACAGTCTAGACCTGCTCTGCATGAAAGGTGTCATGAGATAATTTTTGTTATGCTATGGCACTATATGATTAAAATTGAATTGATGAGCTGGAAACAGTTAGGGCATCCTGTAGCAGGATCATCAGGATCATTATAAATACAGATTCACAGTCAAGTCACGAGTGCATAAAACACAAAAATGTAACATTTTGTAGCAACAATTTGTCTGTATCCAGATTTCAGTTCACATTTGAAAGCCTGTGGTCTAGTTTATTCTCATGTAGACCTGTCTAGCTGATCAGCGCCTCTTATAGGGACTCAGATCTCCTTATACATTAAGCCAGCAGTGTCGTGTCATGAAATACTGAGGAGGTGTTACATCACAGACTGTTGTTCTTGTTTGTGCGTTTTATGCACTGTGATCCTGGTACAGCGAATTGAATTACACTTGATATCTTGACTTATATTGCTGAATACTTCAGCCATTGTTTTCTTTGGCACGTTTGCTTTTATTTGATAGCAGAAAAAGTCCCTCAACTCTCAGGATGACCCAGAGATGGTTTTACCTCGCAGTGACTGTTTTGTAATGTTATCTTCAATTTCTTTCTTGTTTGTTCGACTGATATTTTCTTTTCTTTCTTTTGTGATTACATTTATTGAAACGATGCGACGTCACTATTTGAATCGCGTGGTGTGACACTGCTATGTTTGAGTTTATTAAAGTGTGATGTAAATACAAAATTGTCCTGTTGTCTTTTATTTTGGATCAGATGTCAAGTCAGGCGCAACCAGAGGTTCTTCTGGAGAAAGTGGGCAGGGCAGGTGTGATCACCATAAACAGACCCAAAGTCTTGAATGCCCTCAACCTGACCATGATCCGACAGATATACCCTCAGCTCAAGGTATGTGGAAAGCTTGGTTAATACAAACTTCAACTGGGGCAAATGTCAGGGCCTTGAAAGTGTCATTTATTACAGCATTGTAAATGGCCGCTAGTAAGTCACTTAGTTTAACAGTGACAATGAGAGTCTCACAGATTTGCTCCTAAACCTATTTAAGACTTTTACACATGGTCTTACTTCAAACTGACAGACGTGTGCAGAAGTTCAGGGAATGTATCTTCCTCATTAGGTTTGATGTAATTGGATATCAGATGAAATATTTCTCTTGGAACAATCGTCACTATCAAAAATCAAATCAAAACTGTCTCTTGTTTAGTTTTCCTGGAAGACTTCGACATCTTTAAAATGAGGAAGGTTGTGGCTGTGATGGTTTTGTGTTTGAGGTCTCATTATAAAGTTCTGGTGTTTTGAGTGGCTGTGTATCTAAAACTTTCACAAAAATCCAGAAACCTGTTTTAACTTGTTGACACATAAACTTAACAGAAGATTTGTCTGCTTTTTTGTGCTCCTAGAAATGGGAAAATGACAAAGAGACTGAGCTTATGATCATAAAAGGAGCAGGTGGGAAAGCCTTTTGCGCGGGCGGAGACATCAGAGGTAAGCAGTGGTCTCAGAGGTTCAGCTTCTTGTGTATTAGCATACATTCAGGTCACAGACCATCAGGTTTTCTAAAAGATACTTAACAGATGACATTTAAAAACACTTCCCGTTATTCCAGAATCTCCACTCTTCTAAACATCTCACTGAAAAAAGGATTTCACGTGCTGAATGATTAAAAATGTTTTCAACGGTCTGTCTGTAGCTGAAACATGTTGCTTCATCACTGTTTTGATCTGTTTTTTCCTCTCAGCGGTCACAGAAGCTGGGAAAGTTGGAGACTCTCTTGCAGAGGACTTTTTCCGTGAGGAATACATTCTCAACAACGCTATTGGTAAGCGTTAAAATGACACGTCATACATTTCCAAACGCCTCTGTTGGCCTCTATTTTATGTTTATGCATGTCAAGTGAGTTTTCTTTCCATTTATTTTAACAGTTTTTGTTCATGTATACAATGAAAAAAAAGACAACAAAGAAAAAGCAGGAAAAAATTAATAAAAACAAGTTAAAATACATAAGTCGTTTTTCATTATGTCATACTTAGCAGAGGGACTATAAACCTAAGCCATTAGTTTCTTGTTATTGCCTTCTTACTTGCAGATTGTAGCATCTTGACTATATATCTATCATTTCTAGTGGCACATTCACTTACATGTTAGTGCAGCATGTCTGCCAATATGCCCATTGTGAGCCACTTTGCTTACTCTTTATTTTAGGTGTGATGAAGGAGAGGATCACTCAAATTCCTCCCTCCCTTTTAGCCGTAATGTATATGGTAGAGGTGCCCTTAAATTCTCTGAGGTCTTGGTATAACACAGATGTCACCTTGATTCTTGTCCCACTATACACTCGCATTATTTCATCAGTCGTTCCATTTGATATTTTTGAGCTCCATATTTATTTTTATGAAATAATCCCTTAGCTGTAAGTATTTGAAATAATCTAGTTCACATGTTTCTCTCAGGTCCTGAACAGTCATTAGATTTTCATTCATCATGCACGTTTCAGTGATTCCCTCTCTCTCCCAGTTTCACTAAGTCAGTTCACTCAAACTTGGTTAAAATCAGTCATCATAGGTAATCTAGCTGTATTTTGTCTTTTAAGGAGCATGCAGGAAACCATACATCGCCCTTATTGATGGAATAACAATGGGAGGGGTGAGTACATGTGTTAAGGTTTATTTTATAACGTTGAGTTAATCTGGATATGTGAATATTACGAGGCATCTTCCTGTTTTTTTTGTTTTTGAGTTTTCTATAAGGTGTGATATTCACGCTCGCCTGTAGATGTCAGGAGTTAGCTGTCTGCCACTGTTACCTGCTGCCATTGGCAAGGTGGCCTCTGATTGGATGAGATGTAAAGTGACACAGCAGTGTAGCTTCCACTGGTTTTTCCCTCCAGGTGTCTCATATGGTTGGAATTTGAATTGGATCGCACAATAAGCATGATGAGACATAATTCAGACAGACCTGCTGCTTTGATTTCAAAGGTCATTTAGGTAATTTATTAAGAATTAAAGTTTAATTCACCTGGTCATAGAAGCTGTCTGGCTTTATGATTAGTTCATTTTTCTTTTTTCTGATTTCGTGACCTTGACCGTGATTTTTCCTGAGGTGTCAACAAGGTCGCACACACTCACTAGTGTAGTGTCTACTGGGTGTGTGTGTGTCCTTTTGCACAGCACTGAACCTGTCTATAAGGATGCACTTTACATTCCTAGAATATCTTTAGCTGTATTTTTACAGCAGTATGTGGCACAAATCAATATCTCGATCACGTGGTTCTCTCTGTATTTGTTTTTTTGTTGTTGAGAGATGATGAGGGAATCCCATGTGGAACGGCAGCTTCCTCTCTTTTTGGTTTCAAAACTAAATTTCTATGTTTCCATACTTCTTGGTTGACTGCTTCTTTTTATACTTCATGCTTATGTGTTATTTTGGATGAGACGTCTTTGATATTTATGCACTGTGACTCAGATCAAAGCTACTATGATTGGATTGGACTGGAACAGGAAGGGAGTTGTTCCACGCATGATTTTTGTGCAGTCTTACTGTTCAGTTCTTTCAAGTAGAGAGAATCGGGAAATAATGTGGCATGAGATGGGCTGAGGAAAGAAGACCACAGCATTCGGCTCTCGTATGGTTTTGTCTGATTCCAAGGACAAAAAAGAACAACACAGGGTCAGGTTTTAGTGATGCAAGATGTAATGCAATTCCCAATGAAAAGGATGACTATAAAATAATATAATATATAACATTCCTCCACCGTGTGGCCAGGCTCAGCCTTGGAGATGAGGTTAGGAGCTCAGACATCCGGAGGGAGCTCTGAGTAGAACCTCCTTCACATCGAAAGGAGCGAGCTGAGGTGGCTCGGGATGCCTCCTGGGTGTCTTCCTTTTGAGATGTTCCAACTGGGAGGAGATCTCTGGGCAGACCTAGAACTCACTGGTGGTACTACATAGCCCATCTAGTCTGGGAATGCCTCGGGATCCCCCAGGAGGAGCTGTAATGCCTTGCTGGGGAGAAGGACGTGTGGAACGCCCTGATAAATCTGCTGCCACTGCTACCTGACCATGGATAAGCAGAGAAAAATAGCTCCATCATTGCCAATCAGTGAGGCCATGAACTTACCGATTTCATTTTCTGTTGTGAGGAGCTGAAAGAAATGTGAGTTGACTTTCCAGTGCGGTTACATCCACATTTTGTGTACCGGGTGCTGTGGTGGTGCTGTGGTGGTGCACAGCTTGTTGTTACTGAAGGCTAGAAATAGCAACGTGAGCAGGTGTTTAGGTCCAAATCCAAAAATACACACTGATTCATTTGATACCTGGAAGGAGGTTGATTTGCTAATCAGTGTTGTACATCATTAGTAATCCTCCCAACTTAAATAAAAAACATAGATACAATAACCTGTAACTGTAAGTGGTTAATAATCAGAGAAAAATATATAATGTAAAATGAATTTCTATATCATGAACCAACAGTTAAAAGTAGCAAATTCTGTTCACTTTTCCATGAAGTGTGATATCGCCTGTGGTGACATTTAGATTAACTTTGAAGAAGTCAAAAAATTGAAGAATTACCCAGATGACAATGCACAGATAAAATAAGCTTGTTGATACGATATGTTCAGGTTAGTTACCTTTTATAACTCAGTGTTCTGGATGACAGAACTGTGTTACACTTTCACAGACTGTTAGTTACATTTGTGAACATGTAACAGAGAAAGATTGTCAATTTTAATCATTAGTTAGTTAGTTAACAAAGTTTTCTCTGTATTTACACTAAAAGCTATCACAGAGCAACATCTGCATCGTTTGGAGTCCTGTTTCTGGTTAATTGATCGAGTTCAGGTGACCATGGTTGGGTCTTCACCATCATTTCTTTTGCTACTAAATACTCCAACCTAACCAGTGAGTTGCTGTCTTTTGCCATTTGATCCCGAGTAGGTAATGTACATGGGATTATCAGAGCTTTTTCATTAAAAACACTGCTTCCTTTAAGAGTAAAGCAGAAAAGAATGAGCTAAAAGATGCTAAAAACACACCGTGGAGCTGTTTGTCACAATTAGTACGCCCTCTCACATCACAAAAGCCTATTTAAAGAAACAGTGTATTTACACTGCTTTACCTCATTGTCAGACAGGAAAATGGAGCCTTTATATTGATCTATGCTCTCTTCAGCTCCACCTGATTTAAAAACTGTGCTTTTATCTTGCAGCACACAGGAGTTTCTGGTCCTCCGATGCCGTGATTGATTTGTTTATTTGCGTTATTTGTGTGTCTTTGGTGTTTTAACATCAGTTTGGATCCTGAAGGCAGCGGTAGATGAGAAACGCGCATGTGATATGGACACTATTCTGTTATTTAAGGATCGTGATTCCTCATGTGACAGTGGTACAGTGGACATTGGACAAACTCCTATGCTGAAGTCTTACTTCAGATACACCAACGCTGCCTTGGGCCCCCGGTTTTGTTTTGTTGTTGTTGTGTTACTGTCAAGTCATTTGACCCACAGTCTCTTTAATTAGTTTTATGGTTGGAAGTCGCTTTTATTTATATTGTAAAACAAAGTAATAAAATATAAGTCTAGAAACCTTGGGGAGAACAGTATAAATATAGCATACACTTAGACTCACTGATTTTTTTATTTTATTTTATTTTTAGTAGCATTGCACTGCATGGCTTCTGTGCCGCTACTACTGTCTTTCCAAACTGTGGACGTGCCGACCGCCATCTACTGCACGTAACACACTACTACTAACTCGAAGTACCTCATCCAACCCCACTTCAAAAACTCAAAGTGTTCACCTTTCTTGGACTGCAGCTTCTTTTTAGTGTTTCAGTGTAAATATTTTTTATTCCTACAGGCTGTGAAGCAAAAAAATCATTTGCTTGTTTTTCCGATGTTTAGACAGCCGTGATGATATTGACACCCCCACTTACTACAGAGGCTATAATTTATTTGTCAGAACAAAACTGGAAAAAACAAAACAAAACAATATACGGTAATATGCAGTGGTGGATACAATGGGACAGCACAGTGCTCGGTTCTGCATGTTGCACCCAAGCAGCAGACTCTGTGGCTGTGACGTGAAGCCAATGGGGAAGTGCCAAAAACTGCAGTTCCTCAAATGGCCACTCGAGGGTGGCTACAGAACGATCTCTATAGGCATCAATGTTAAAATGTCCAACTTCACATCAGAAATAAACATGATTACAGCCTGGTACAAACAACTGTTTTGGTCTCTATAGCTAATTTACCCATTCATGACAACTGTACTGAGTCTGAATTTTTATATAACTCACCAGTTCAGATTGTATTAAGGCTTAAAGTTATGCATAATTAACAGCGTGGACACTTTGACCGGCAGGTAGGCGCTGATACAGAAGGCTCGTTTGAGCAGCCAGGCATTATTCAGCCCGCCTCAGGTCCACCAACTATCCACGTCTTTGATTTTTAGATTAGCCAGGAGGCGAAAGAGGCAGGACTGCCAACATGGCGGCAGCACTCTGAGCTTCACAGTGGCTCTACAGAAAAACCTGTGCATATACGTCACACCATTCATACTTTATACTGTCAGTGGTTGCTGTGGTTTATCACCCCAACAAATGACCTTTAAAAGATGCGATGTTTGTCACACACTTATTTCATCTGTGGATTTATGTCTCTGGAAATAAAATGATTTGAAGTCTTCTATCTGTTTATGTCATCACGGGGAGGACACTAATGTTGAGACAAACCATCCTCAGGGTGATTTCTGTTTAATGTACGTAGTGGTTGAAAACAGGCTAGTTCTATATATGGAAAAGTCCGAGAGCTACCAGAGACCCTGTTCCCAGATCTGCACTGAGCTCAGGGGCAGAACTCCCACGTCGGAACAAGTATTCTTGCGTTAGTGATAACAAACCACCAGGGAGTAAAGGCATGTCATTAGCAGGTCAAAGAACACACACACACACACACACACACACACACACACACACACACACACACACACACTGTCTATCTGTTAGCCTCTCTCTTATATCAGTGGGATCTCATCTCACGCACACCATTCATTTCACCCAGAATTAAGGTCTGTGAACGTTGAGGTGTTATTAATCCATGTCCGTGTCTGTGCAGATCCTGTGTCTCTCTTTCTTAGCTTAAGCTTGTTTGACTTTGCTCATAAGATTAAACATTTACACAGTCACACAGGAGACTCCTGGCATATTTGTAACATGGGCGGTGTAGCGGTTGGTTGCCGCTCAATTGATGGATATTTGTGCAGAGCTGTATGACTGTAATCTCCATCCCCTGGAGAACAGAGCTCTTGTTTGCTAATGTCCACATCATCTAATGAGAAGACGAGAAAGACCTCGAGGCATTAAGGTTCTCGTCTTTCAGAGCCTTCGCAGCGCTTGTTTTGGAAGTAAATACTTTGTGCAAGAGCAATGTGGAAAGCCACACGGCTGTTGTGCATTTTAAAGTATTTGTAACTATTATCCGTACCTTGTGTCTCTTCACACCGACTCGAAGGCTTCTGCATTGTTCACACTTCTACACAGAGTCACTAGTGTGCTGAAAAAGGAGAGCAGACGTGGTGCAGTGGGAAATTGATACAACTTCTCTCCATCCTTCAATAGTTTTCACCTCGCCTGTTCTATCAATATTTGGATTATATGCAGTAAATATCATAATAGAGTCCTCCATATTCTTAGCTAGTGTTAACAGGTTGTAAATTTTGCAGCCTGTTCTGTTTGTAAGCATCAGCTATAAACATGCGCGTCTGCACACTTTTGCACATTCCCATTGTTTACAGCAGGATCTGTAGACATGTTCTTATATGGTGCTCGGTGGTACCACGCCAGCACCTAACAATGTTCCCCTGCTTTTATCGTAAAACTTGAGTAATGTGAGATTAAACGCCCCCTCACTCCTCTGAGTTTTCCCTTTCTTTATGCTTTTTTTGGCTTTTTCACATGCTACGATGTACAATGTTCGTTTATCTTTCACTCCGTTTTACATTTTACTTATTCGGTTTCTAATAATTAATGAAGACAAGGGGAACTGCAATAAAATATGTAAACAAGCAAATTGTGAAAGAAAAGAAGTCATGAAGTCTGACAGCTGTTGGAATGAAGGATCTTCTTACATGGTGGGAGTAGCAGTCTGTTGCTGAAGGAGCTGTTTAAGGCCTGCACCGTTTTATGCAGGAGGTGAGAGGAGTTGTTCCACCACTTCTTCTGTAGAGTCTAAGAGGCTTTCCAGGACAGAGCTGGACCTCTTGACCAGCTAGTTGAGTCTTTTTTCTGTCTCTCCTCAGCAGTCGACTGCCTGGAATAATGCAGATGCCACCACAGTGTCATAGAAAGTCTTTAACACCTTCCAAAGGACCTCAGTCTCCTCACTAAGGGAGATGACTTTGACCCTTCTTGTACAGGATGTCTGTGTTGTCCAGTCCAGTTTGTTGTTGAGGTGAAGACCCAGGTGTTTGTATGCTCCCACCATCTCATCCATATCCAATCCCCGGATGTTCACCAGTGTGGTCTGAGGCATCCTCCTCCTGATGTCAGACACCATCTACTTCATCTTAGTGGTATTGATGTGGAGGTGGTTCTTCACCAGTGGATGAAGTCTGTGATGACCCCCCTGTACTCCTGCTCATTTCCTTGTGAGACATGTCCATTGGTGGGATATATTCCACTGGGAAAAATGCAAGAATAGAAACAAATTTGTAAAATAATAAAGTAATACAAATCAGCTCTGAGACACACTAGTGTTGCACGGATTACTCCTAGTTTGACATTAAAAACTAATGAAATCCAAATAAAACTGAAAAATGAACGCATCTAATTTGTAGGGAAATGAACTCTGTCTTTGCTCCGAGTCTAAAAGTTGACGTGTTGCCAAAGCACAGTCATCACATACTTCATTTCCTAAACTAACAGAAGTCACAGTCTGTCTCTTTTGTTTGCCTCTTTAGTTTTTGTTTTTTTTTTGTATTCGGGATCTGGTTGCTTCCAAAGAGCAGCTCCTCTTGGCAGAAGTCTGTTTTGTCTCCAGTGATCAGATATTTTTAATCCTCGGTGGTAATTTGTCGCACAGCCTGAAGCAAACTGCTGCTTTCTGGATCTGTAGCCACTAACAGCAAGGTCACCACTCCTTTACTCTACGTACTATACAGTACCAGTCAAAAGTTTGTAAAGTTTGGATGTTAGAGTGGTATCGACCTTCTCATAAAACTCTTGGGGAATAAAGCGAGTGAGCATTTTTTTTCCCCCTATATTATGAAAGACAAAATCTATATTGTTAATATGATGCCTCACATGTCATTGAGTGAGGTCATTTATTATTCATTCTTGAAACACAAAGACTACTCTAGAACAAGGAAATATTTTAAAGGTCCATTCTGTAGGATTCAGTGTATTCAGTTGGATGTCAGATTCATGTCTCACCCTCTTCTTGTAAGCATGTAAGAAAAACTGTGAAATTCACATAAAAAGCAAAAGGCCATTTCTAGATCAGTGTTTAGTTACAAAAAAATGGCGGCTCAACATGCAAACTCCAAGGAAGAGGACCCGCTTTCACTGTAGATATGAAGGGCTCATTTTAAGACAATGAAAAAAATATTCTTATATTCAGGTGATTATACACTAATGAAAACAAAGTAATGAATATTATATTCCAATCCTGCAAAGAGATCAACTGTACCAGCAGATTTATGTGACCTGACAAAGACTTCCTTGGACCAGATCAAATAAACACCAGTATGATTTCAGCCTCCAGTTCAGGTGGATGCGAACCCTCGGGGGGATTTACCTAATGACCTTCAACAGTCGTTAATCACCACCAGCCAGTCACTGACACATTGGCTTTTCCTCTGACCTGATTAGTAAATGACCCCGCTCCAACGTACAGTTCAATTACAACATATTTCCTTGTGGATGAATCATTACTTAATTAATAGCACATCTTCCAGGATACTGAAGGTCAGCAAAGTAATGTGATTACTTACAGGAGAGAATTTGTCATTTGTTTCTGATCTTGAGCAGAGTATTCATCTTGTGTGTCTCTTGTGTTGACTCTTTTTATTTTGATGACATTATTATTAATCGATTACTTTAACTGATTCATCACACATTTTGCCCCAGTCTCATCAGCAGGGTGTTACGCAGGTTACAACCTTTTGATGACCTCTGACTCATTTTATGGATGTCTATTCATCCATCTATTTTCCATAACTGCTTATCCTCACCAGGGTCACGGGGGCTCGAGCCACTCCCAGCTGACATTAGTTTAAAGGCAGGGCACAGCAAGGACAGGTCGCCAGTTCTATGTTATGGATTTTTTTAACAATAACACTTCAGAATAAGTGATTAACTGTATAATATATAACAAATATTGAACACAGTAATTGCAGAAAGTTTGTCTCAAATGAGCTTTTTGAATAAATATTAAGCAGATTATTTTCCTGATATATTTAGCAACCATTAACAAAATTCTGTTTTATGTACAGTATTTTAAAAAGGTTTAATAATTATATATAATATAGGCATAGGTGTTACATCCGTGCCCAGTGGAATTTAGCCATTGTTTTATCTGCACACTTGAAAATGCAGGATAAGCTGAGAGTGAAGGCTCTGTGTCACCGTGCCCTGATCCTGAGAGATTATAGTGTATATCTAAAATAATCCTAAATAATAATGTAAACTTTAAAACAACAATTTGATGTAGTTTTATTCACAGAGATAAAACTGAAAAAGGTCTCACGACGCCCCCTGTGAAGCCCTCAGGTTCCAACCAGTGCAGTCGAACATGAAAATGAGACCTCAGTCTTCTTGAGATATTGTTTACTGTTCTCATTTGTGACGAAACCTTCTGAGATTAGCTTTTTGTTTGGATGTATGCGTTTGTGATTACCTGAAGTTCACTCTGATCTGGAGTCTGACAGATTTAAGCTGTTGACAAGTATCGTAAACAATTGACAGTTGAGGCGTGTTCACCCCTAAAATATCGGCTAAAGTTTGAATAATTCTTGAAATGTTGTATTTCATTATAACTGAGCTACACGTTCATTTATCTGTCAGGCAGCACAAAGCACCTGTGCAGCTACTTTGTTTTATGCATATAAGTAAAGGATGGTGTTTCCATGGTATCCTTTATAATCTCTCTCACACACACCTACACACCTACACACACACACACACACTGAGTCCAAACTGTGCTTGAAATGTCCTCTGGCCAACACTGCTCATTAGCTTTCACCTCTCTCTCTGCTGGGATCCACAAGCGTAAATCACACACACACACACACACACACACACACACACACACACACACACACACACACACACACACACACACACACGCTCTTACGAGTGGTTGGCCTGGTTTACTTTTGTTGTTGTTGTTTTTTTTTCAGTCAGCATCTCTAACCTCAGCTCGGCCTCTCTGTAGAGCTGACAGTTATTAATGTGTTCCCCATGCCCTGTTTTCCCCTCTGTGTGTTCTCTTTGCCCAGCCAAGGCCTCTGTTTCCTCCTTTCCTCATCATCATAGCATTGATTTTTCTTCTTCGTTCTCCTCCACCTGCAGGGCGTAGGTCTATCAGTTCACGGACGGTTTCGAGTGGCCACAGAGAAGACGCTGTTTGCCATGCCAGAGACTGCTATTGGTAAGACTGTCCAGCTACGCTGTTTTTTCTTTTTCCCCTCAATGGAGGGAAGGTGGGAGGGAGTGCGCTGGTTGGCCCACATCAGTCTGAGTGGTATCTTGGACCATTAATTATGTAGGGGCAGTCATTTCAGATGCAGACCCAGCTGGATCCAGTTCATATGCATTCATAGAGATAAGGTCCTGCTGCATGGGAAGCTCTAAAGAAAATAAACCAACAGATAGGTGAGTTTTAGGGTGAAAATGGTTGGTTAAAGTAGAAATTAAGAGTGTACAGCCATGCTTGTGATGATCAGTATAAATAAAATTTGGTTTTAAGCGTATAAGGGGTAACTGTGTTTCCTAAATGGACAGTAGATCACATTATCTGTTCAAATAAAAACAAACAGATCTGTATTGTTCACAAGAGGAATTTCTTTAAGGCAGAATTAAAACACAAAATAAAAAAAAAGAAAATTCTGTATTATCAGCTCAGAGTAGAATAAAGCAACAAAAGCTGCGACACAAAGGATGAAGATTAGAAAGGTGCTAAACTTTGCTTGGACCCAAGAGACAGTTTATAATGTATTAAGAGCCCTTCCATTGGATGAATGAAACCTCGAACCTGTTGTTTCTGGAGACCTGTATGTCTGACCGGAGGCGAGGATGTCAAATGTGATTTGTCTGTTTTAAATGTCAGACAGAGAAGGCTGCTGCTCAACAGTGATTTAACCAGCCGCCTTGACAGTGTTTCCCCAGTGGATTCACACACCACTGTTCAGAAGTTTGGATTCACCTCTTACCTTAATATTTTTTCTTCCATCCTTCAATATTTTTAACGTAGATTAAAACATATCGCCATGTTTGTTACAGTAGCCCAGAACGGTCCACGGGCTGTATAGAGTGCGTAGAAGAAGTTCGAGAAGTTCATGTAAAATAAATTGAGGATCACACTTCTTATTTGTCACAAGAAAACCCGAGGGAGCAGCAATCTTTGCATCAAGAAAAACTGAATTGAATCAACTGAATGATTAGCTCCTTACCTTTATTTATTTAAAATTCAGTGTTTCATTGTTGATAGACTGATATAATCATATTGAGCCATTTCTGCTGCCCAAATGAATAATTCCTGACAAAATAACAGATATTGAAGGTTTGTTGCACCAAAACAAAGTTTCTTTACTGTTACTGTTCCATTCATCCGTAATCTGATATGCATTCATGGGATTATTCTCATGATTTTGATTTAAACCAGCCTTTCTGATCTACTGTACGTCCTGGGAGAAGCTGATCATGTGGAAATAAATTAAATCCACGTCTACAGAACACACAAACATGTCACGATGAGAGAACAGCGGGCCTGTGTATATTTGTAGCTCAACTGCAGCTTTCCCACAGGAACACTTATTCTGTTCGACCCTTATAGGGGGATGAGAAGTAAAAAAAAAAACAATCCACATCAGAGAGATGGGATCCAGAATGCTATTTTATTATTATTATGTATGTACTTCTTTTTATTTTCATATTAAGTCATGGATCAGGAAAAGTCTTTTCTTTTTCTTTTCGAGTTCTTTGTGTTTAAGTTTTAAATAAATTTAACATTATCTGCATTTGCATCATCTGAGCAGCAGATTATATTATATGTTTTTCAGAGCCAGTAACTCGTGTGGAAATGGCCTTTGCCAGAGTTTGCTCTTTAGCTAATTGACTCTTGTAGACAGATGGCCTTCTCCTGAGGCTCTGAGGAGATTAGTAACAAATCTCTAACAAACTAAGGAATTACAGCTGACTGGCTGGCACACACTAACTTGTTGTCACTTAAATGCAGATGGTTTATCACATTTCTATAATTGTATATTAATTATTTGCAAACGGCTATCATATCAAATCACGCCGGCAGTAAAAGCCTGTGAACTGCCCAGGTAGCTGATGTCTCTCCTCAGTCAGTGTATTCACTTCATAAACATTGTCAGTGGATATTGAGCAAAGAGCCACTGTCCCACTGTGGCTGGGCATTGGTGATACAAGTAGGGTCAAAGGGGGATAGAAGCAGGACAGCTTCTCTCTTGTAAGATGAAGACGGTGCAAGACTTTGATTTGGATAAGGCGATGTGATGTGAGACAGAGGTGGTATGTATGCGCTGTAAGGATCTCCACCTCTTTTCTGTGAGCTCAAATCTTATGTAATCTTAAACGTTTTAGAAACGTTGCTCCTGCTATGTGGATCTCAGTCTGCAGTTTTAATTTGCATCTGTTCATACTCTGATAAATTGTCTGTGTGCGCTCACCCCCCTCATCCTCTCCACCTTCCAAGGACGCTCACGTCGTGCTCGGTTTGATGCACAAACACATCAAAGTCAAATCTTCAGCTGATGCTTTACAATGCGGTGGAACCTGAGTCTGATGTCTGGAGCAGCTCAAGGATGAAGATTACGTTGTCAGCAGTGAGGAAATGAGTGTGACAGAAGGGAAAAAGCCGATGTCCTTGTTGATGCAGTCGGACTGTTGTGTGGGATTTTATCAAAGGCGAGGTCACAAGGAAGCGTGGGAGGAAATGGGACAGCAATTCAATTGCACAGGTTGAGGAATGGCTGTGTGACAGGACTGATGATTGTATCTGCATGTTTTTTTTCCTTTCCATTCTTATGTTGTCCAGAACGTTCTGTTTAGTCTCATTATTAACACTCAGAAATAAAAGAGGGATGTCCAGGTGTCTTTAAAACTCTCCCGTCACTTTGGCAAGAAGGCAGGAAATCTTTGCCAATCCTCCTCAGAGCTGCCGTAATCTCACTTTGTCAGTATTGTTTTTGTTAAAGGCACTCGGGCTTTCAGGTTTCTGCTCCAGTAGAAACGGCACATCCCCTCCGCAACCAGACACTTGGACTTCACACTGCACCATTCCCATTAGAGCATAGCTTTTAGAGATTGCTGCTGCTTGGAGATCACAGAATGCTTATTTTAGCCTTGATCCTGGGGGTTGAATGCTCTCAAGAGCCTCTCTTATGTGAGGGGTTTACTGTGACTACAATCACATTGAAGTATGCCGACATTATACAAGTTTCAAATGTGTTTGGCTGATTAGACCTCCTCCCAGGGCCGCAGTGATGCTTGATTGACGGGGATAAGTGCTGCAATCCATTATACTCTGCACACGACCTCTGACATGAAAAGTGCAACAGAGCAGTCTTTCAAATTCAAACTAGTTTGTTGACATAAATAGACCTAATGTCACAGTAAAATTGAGGCACACACAGCGAATGACCTTTTCATCAAATTTCGCCATTTCCTTTCAGTTGATTTGGGCACAACAGGTGTCTTTGCCAAGTGGCAACCTTCGTGGCTGTGAAGTGAAGCCTACATGGAAGTGCGAAAAACTCAAACGTCCACTTGAGGCTGGCTACAGACGAGAATCTCCATAAGCCCCCATGTTCAAATGTCCAACTTCACAGCAGAAATAAACATGTTTACAACCTGGTACAAAACTGTACTGAGTCTGAATTTTTACATAACTCACCTGTTCAAATTATGTTAAGGCTTACTTAAAGTTACGCATAATTAACAGTGTGGCCACATTGATTGACAGATGGATGCTGTTACAGATGACTTGTTTGAGCCAGCAGGCGTCATTCGGTCCGCCTCAGGTCAATCGATGATCCACGTCTTCGATTTTTAGATTAGCCGGGAGCCAGCAGATGCAAACGACTTGCATATGCTGTCCATTCTTTATACTGTCACTTTTCTAACATGTAGTACTACTACTACTACTACTAGTAGTCTAAGTGCTAATCTCTTAAATCAGCTGCTGTAGTGTTGAAACCCTACATGCACATGGCTGTCCATTGATCATGAGGGTATAAAATGTTTGCTACTGGCGTACGTATTTTCCCGAATAGATGAACTTGATCGAAAGTTGGGAATTGTAGTTACAGAATAACTTTGACATTATATACCGCAAATTAGCACTTGGTAGAGAATCCTGCCAACTGTAGTGAGGTTTATTTATAAGGCACCTCTAAAATGCTTCACAATAAAAAACAATAGATATATAGACAGTAAATAGCGTGCTGTAACAGGGTTGTCAGTAGGTTTCTCCCCACTCGTTGACATACGCCATAATTTACTTTTGCTGCTCAGTGTGGAAGTACTTAATTACTAACAAAGTGGATAAAACATGTCATCACGGGCCTGAAGTTTGGAGCATGCAGGGGTGACCTAATTACTCTGAGCAGCAAGCAACATCCTTTACATTTACATAATAGATGTTGTATTATGTAGGATGTAGTATTTTGGGGTGGGAAGCCAGACACTCCTACTGGCTAGAGGCGGGGTGCAAGTTGGGAGTAGACATTTGCTGTAGTGTGTATGTAACACTCCCAGCGAAGCTAATCGATGGCAAGTGGAGAGAAGCAGCTGTGTCACAGACCCTCCCCACGCCAGGGTAAAAAAAAAGACAGTGGTTCACAGGGAATGGGCCTTTTGTCAATGTTAAGAAACCACAATATAAAATACGAAAAACAATAATCCCTTTTCACATGGAGGATTTTTGACTGGTCAAGCACAGGTGTAACTAATAACACGAATCATGACTGCATCACTTTAACAGTCCTTGGAGCCGTTTAGGACGCAACAGGAATCATAGAGATAACTTTGATGTCATGTCTAAATATCACTAACTTTTACTGGTTAAACTTTTTTGAACCTGTACTTACAAACCCCTTTGCAGACGGAGCGTTTCCAGATGCATTTTTCATACAAACCAACTGGGTTTTTTTTAAAGGAGAGTTAAAAACAGCTGCTGAATTAACTTTAACCCTTAAAATGCAGAGATAAAAACAACAGACATGCTGTGATGTTAAAATTCAACCCAGTGTCTATGCAAATGAGGATGAAGGAGTGTAAAATTGTGAATACATGCAGTCAATCAAGAGGCCTAAAAACTAGAATGAAGGGCTGGTCCATTGTCCTGCTCTTCCCTCTGTTCATCACGTGATCAGGGCTTTACTTGTCCTTTAGGAGACCCTGGCTATAATTTATTAATGCGTCCCCTTCCACCACTCCCCTACCACTACCAACAACACTTTATAATTCACCAGATAGGGCCAAAGACGAGTGAATGAACCTATAAGGAAATGTGTGGCACAATAATTATTACTCATCACTTGAGCTTAAGATTATATAGATATAAAAAAATGTCCCAGGACAAACATTTACCGTTTATTCTTAAAGGATGAATTTCTTACTGTCATCAATGTAAAGACCCAAAACATTGATTTTGAGTTTCTCACTAAAGCTCCAAATGAATCCACAGCTAAAAATAGTCCCTAACTAATACACAGTTTGCTCATTAACCTCTTCCACTCCACACCTCCCATATTTTTGTCTTTTTTATGGGCGGGGCAGGGGATGTTTAGAGGGTGATAGTAGGTCAATAATAAACCACACAGAAGTGGAATACATCATCTGAAAGCACTGTGGATCACATTATTCTGTAATAAACATTGTGCTTTGTAAAATATTGACAGTTAAGAGTGTATAAAGGCTCAGCACATTATAACTGAAGTATACGATCACCATTTCCATGTTGTATTATGTCTCATAAGTTCATGCAGCAGTTTTATGTTTTATGCATGTATTTTACAATTTTTGGCATCTTCTCTTCTGGAAATTGTTCAGACACCCTCTTAATGTCAACATACTCTCTCACTAAATTGAAATGTCTACTGTGAGAACTGATCACACTTGAAAATAACTGGGCTCATTGAATCCACAAGAGTCTCTGCTTTCCAGCCATACCCAGCTTATGCAACTCAGACACGGTTTAGGGACCTCAGTGTGCAGAAATACTCTCCTTAAGTTGGAGAGTATTTCTTAAGTTGCAACTGGTAATCATAAAGGAGGCACGTCCGTAAAGGGGAGACTTGTGGGTAAGATGTCTTAAGGTGGGAGGTCATGGGAATCCTTCAGTTTTTGTATTGCCAAAATGTAGCAGCAAATGTAGTATTTAGTTATTTTTGGTGAGCCCAAAAATATTATTTTTGAATGTCTACATCTTCCATTTGAACCAGTGTGAATGGGATTAAATCCTTTGAGGAGTTGTGTTGGGCTCATTGCTCAAAGCATAAGCAGTATTCTGTCGTTACCAACTTTAAAAGTAATATAGTTATATATAGCTCATGACTACACACCCTTCTATCAAACACAAACACACTCATACACTGGCACATTCGTTAACCCCTTCTGTGGCGGGATTAACAGATTTAACCATGGCCCAGCTAGCATTCTGAACAACAGGCATAATCTGCCGCATTTATGATATTACATTTTCAACTGTGAATCAGGTCAACGTATCTAATCCGTCTCCCGTGCAAAGCCCGCCCCCTCATGCCACACTAAAAGCTGTCAGAAAACCAGCTGTGCCCGATGAAATCTCATTTCCTGTCAGAAACATTGAAATCAAATTGAAACATTATTGAAAATACAGAATTAATACAGATCAAAGTGTTTTGGTGGAATTCATCATCGTAAACGTTTGTAAGAGGCATGTATGGCTTTTTGTTAATACTTGTACTTAATCATACAAGTAACTGTTTTAATAAACAGTGCGTCGGTTAGCTGAGAAACATGTAGCACGAGGATGCACTATGGAAAGAGGGCAGCGTAACGCTTTAGGCAATGATCTGCTGGAAAACCTTGGGTACTGCCATTCACGTAGATGTTATTTGACATGTACCACCTACCTAAAGCATTGTTACAGACCCTTTCATGGAAACAGTATTTGTATTTTGATGGCTGTGGCCTCAATGAGACATAACAATGAGTTGACTTGTGTTGACTTGGCCTCCAAATTCCCAAGATCTCTCTCCATTGGAGCATCTGTGGGATGTGCTGGACAACAAGTCCGATCCACAGAGGACCCACCTCACAACTTACAGGACTCAAAGGATCTGCTGCTAACATCTTGGTGCCAGATACCACAGCACACCTTCAGAGGTCTAGTGAAGTCCATGCTTCGACAGGTCAGGGCTGTTTTGGCAGTAAAAAAGGGACCTACACAATATTAGGCAGGTGGTCATAATGTTATGGCTGATCAGTGTACATATACAGTGCTGTGAGCAATAATTTTTTGCATATTTGTAGTTAGTCGTCATAGTTGCTGAAGTCTTAAACCCTTAGAAATGGCTTTGTAACCCTTTTCAGAATGAGATGTTTTTCATCTGTTCTTGAATTTCTTTACATCGCAGCGTGATGTGCTACTTTTTGAGATGTTTTAGCCTACTTCACTTTGTCAGACAGGGTTATATTTAAGTGAGTTCTTGATTCAACAGGTCTGGCAATAATTCAGGCCAGGGTGTGGGTAGTGAAACTGAACTCAGCTTTCCAAAGAAATTCATGATTAAACAAGGGGGGGCAATTATATAATTTTAAAACTGCATTTTGAATTTACTCTGGTTATCTTTGCATAATATTAAAATTTGTTTGATGATCTGAAACATTTAAGTGTGACAAATATGCAAAAAAAAGAAATCAGGAAGGGGGCAAATACTGTACTTAATATGTCAACTTCACAGTTTTCTGGTCTACTCTAGTGTCGGTCACGTGGCTTTATTGGTGGTTACTTTGACAGGGTGAACAGTGACAGACGGTTCTGTTGCTTGTAGTGCATGAAGTGAAGTGCATGTGTATTGAAACTGTTTTGTTTTGACAGGGCTTTTCCCTGACGTGGGAGGTGGCTATTTTCTGCCGAGGCTCCGGGGGAAGTTGGGGCTGTTTCTGGCCTTGACGGGTTTCCGTCTCAAGGGACGTGATGTGCAGAGAGCTGGAGTTGCCACTCACTTTGTAGAGTCTAAAAAGGTACGGTCACTCGAGATGAACTCACAATGCCCTCATGAAAATTGTACTTGGCCATATGTAAATACAAGACAGGCAAACACTTTACAACCCAAACAACCTGATTTTTCCAGTATCAATTCATTATCTAACCATTTAAGAGGCCATTTTCTGTGTGAGTGTGAGTGCAGGAGAGGAGCATGGCGGTGTGGGGGTGAAGTTAAAGCTTCACTGAAAAGCCGGATGCTGAGTCACTTGGTGTCTACACCAACCTACACTGGCTGGTCCAGAGGCAGTTTGTGTTTGTCTTGCTGTTTGCATGAGGTCAGAGCAGTGGGTGGCAGAGTTTGTTTAGGACTGTAACCTTGGTTTTGAGGACAGATGACCAGCAGGGTGGATTTAGTTTATTTGTACAGTTTTTAGTGCAGAGTTTGACCAAAAACAAGGCCGGTTATCTGATTAGAAATGAAGGAAAAGTCTTATTAATAAGCTTTGGTTGAGAATAATAATATTCAGCTTCTTAAAGATCAAATTAAATCAGGAATGCAGACAGCAATGCATCCATTCATTGGAAGAAACCATGACCCAATTTCGTACTGTCTGGAGTGCTGGCTGATCAGTTAAAACCTGCACACAAAAAAACGAAATCAGCCAATCCTACTGTGCTGAGTTTTTTTTTTTTTTCATATAAAACATGTTTGTCTGCAGATAAACAAGCACATTTACAAGCATTTTTTTTTCCAGCGGCTAGTTTAATGTCATGCCTTTTTTCTCCAATAGATCCCAGACCTGGAGAAGGAGCTTGTAGACTTGAAGTCTCCCTCTGCCGAAGACGTATCCAAAGTGCTTGAATCGTACCAGAACCAGGTAAGACAAGTCAACACGTGTGAAGACTAAAATAAAATAATTGATATCCAAAAACAGCTTAAATACACAATGTTTGTGCTCTCTTGTGAGAGTCTCGGTGTTGATTGTGTTTGCTGCCCACAGAGTGGTCTGGATTCTGAGAAGCCTTTTGTCTTAGACAAGCACATGTCCGATATTGACAGGTAGGCTTTGAATTTCCATGTTTCCAAATATAAAAAATAATCTGACTCCATATCCATAGGATAAGGCTGTGTTAATCTATATTAATTACTGTAAAAAAAACAAAAAACATAACAATTAGAAAAATTACCAGCCTTATCCTTTTTAAAGCTGGAGGGTGATTTGGATCCATGTTGGTCGTTCTCTCCCCTTCAGGCTCTTCAGCTCTGGCAGTGTGGAGGGCATCGTGCAGAACCTGAAGGCAGACGGCTCAGAGTTTGCTAACAAACAAGCCGAGGTTTGCTCTTGACCTTTTTATAAACAATTTTTAAGGTACTACAAAAGATTGTTTGTACCTCTACGCTCCCTCCCTGCAGACTTGTTACTCCACCATCAGATAAATCCTGCTGACAGTGCTGGAATGGAGCCAGGGCTTTAGCAGTATATGCGAGTAATTAGTAGTTACCTCAGTTTAAGCACTTAATAGGGTTAGACTTAGTCTTGTGCCTCTTTGGCTGGACCAAAATCTGTGTGATTTTAGAGCTCGTAGTGGCTTTATTCCACTATTTTTTTATTTTAATGAATTATTTGAGTTATATCATTTAAACTCTCCCTCATATTACTGCATCCATTCAGCTGGTTCTTGAATTCGAGCCAATGGGATGGTGGTCAGCTCAGAATTTAAATATTTATTACAAACCCACTTCCATGTGTTACTACTACAGCACTGACTCACTGTCCTGCTTGAACATTAAATCTGAGTATCTTAAGCAGAAAAACTCCCTGTGTCCCGTTTTCCAGACTCTGTCCAAGATGTCTCCCACGTCCCTGAAAATCACCTTTAAACAGCTGCAGGAAGGTGCAACTCTGAGCTTACCGGAGGTGTTGGTGATGGAGTATCGACTGAGTCAGGCCTGCATGGTAAAGAAAACAACCTACTGGGAAAAAAAATCTTCATTTTCACTCTTGTAGTAAACATAGTTGGATTATCTTTAATTATCTGTGACGGGAGGTCAGTCAGGGGCCAGTTAATAAACAAACATTAATAATAATATTTGTCAAATAAAATGAATGACTGTTAGTCGTAATCTTCTTCAAGCTAAGCTCTTTTGACTCGTGGAACCTTACAGCATATTTGGCCAATTAAACACAGTGGTTTAGGATTGGTAAGAGGTGGCAAAATAAAGTCAAATTCATCCTCCATTTTTCATTGGCTGTTTTCATTGTCAACCTTTTGACTGTTGCTATCCTCTGTGATCTTTGCCAAGGGACAAATCCAGTTGCAGCAGCCCCGCTCAGGTCAGGTGTACTTGAACGTTTCACAGAAATCTCTGTGGCTGTGAAGTGAAGCCAAAATCTGCAGTTCCTCAACTGAACACTTGAGGCTGGCTGCAGAACGAGTCACTTTCCATAAGCCCCCATATTAAAATGTCCATGTTTTATACTGTTTGTGTGGTCTCACCGCTTCCTAAGTCTGAATCAGTTTATTTTCATTAATGATTAAAAGAATTATCGACAGGCCAAGCAGCACCCTGTCCAGATTTGGCCCACAGACCTTAAGTTGAGTATCATTATATTAGAGTAAAATCTAATAGTATCTCATGGGATTGTTTCTGTTGTTTTGCAGAGGGGCTGCGACTTTTATGAGGGTGTGAGAGCCGGTAAGTCACTGCAGTGCATGCACAACAAAAGTAGAATATGGTGGATGTTAATCTCAGTGATGTAGCCTCATTTTTATGGATTGCACAGATCCACGCGAAATGTAATATTGATTCTAAATGTTATTAAGATGATGACTACGTAATACTGATTGTCAGTGGGTGGAATAATACTGACTGATTCCTCTTCCATGTTGTGATTTTCTGCATGCTTCTAGTGCTGGTCGACAAAGACCAGAGTCCTCAGTGGAACCCGTCCACTCTGGAGGAGGTGTCAGACCAGACCATGGAGCAGTGCTTCTCCTCGCTGGGAGAGAAAGACCTCACTTTCTGATGTCTGTCTTCCCACCTTCAAACAATACACAGCTAAGCCTTTGCCCAAGCCTCCTGTCCCTTACATCCCTTTATGTTCTAGTCATGTGAGAGGACTGTGGTGCTGAGGATGAGATTTTATGACAAGAACCTACATAGGTCCTAGAGTTTTACTGCTGCTCCGAATCTGATTCATGTTCAAAGCAAGAAATCCAAAACAGTAACCGAAGAAGAAGTTGACAGACGGTGTGTCACACATGAAAAATGTTTGGTGTAAACTCTGCAGTGGAGTCTGTTTATTACACGAGCTGTACTTGAATTTGCAGCACAGCAGCATTAACGTGAAGATGACGGAGGAGAATATGATCTCACCACTGAGTGCTTTATTACATTTCCTGTGGGTGTTTGTTGATACGACACGGATCAGCACCATCTGTATTTCTGCTGTGTGGTTCTAAATCAGAAAATGCATCGCCTCCATGTCTGTAGTTTTTGTCTTTTTACGACCGCTTTCTTCTGTATTTTCACGCGTTACAGCTGCCGCCGACACTCCTCTGTGTGTGTAGCATTTCTTGCGGTGTTTATTGTGTATGCTAAATTAGGTGTGGTCACCTGCTCCCGATGAGGCATGGTCACCTTCGTCATCACTTCCTTCACGTCAGATCACTTCTTGTATTTCCCTCGGGATCAGAGAAGTATCTATCTATCTAAAGAACTGGAGAAATCCTGACTGAAGCAGCACCCAGTCCAGCCCTCCAGTCCACAGGATGCAATTTGTGGAACTAGGTTCAATAAAGTCTATCTTATCTTATCTTAAGTTTGGACAGTCTGACAGTTATAGTAGCATTACTGATCCCACACACACACACACAAATAGTTAGGGGTGCTGTTATCCGGTGTTTTTTGATCATTTAGTCAAGGTTAGTTAGTGAGGTTTTTCTTCCCTTCTTGGTTTCATTCAGATAGTTAAGACTGCTAATACTTGTTTGTATTATTGATCCTAATTCCTGACAATAAATAACTTTGTTTTCCCAAGTACAACTGGATTTATGTTACTTCTCTTTCCCTTCACTAGCTGGGTCACATCGACATGGTATTTTGTGTCAAATCCAAGCAGCTCTTCGAAGACAAATGGCTTGTTGTTCTGAATACACGACTCTTGCAAACATTTTAGAAGACAAATACGATTCCAACGATCTGAAACGTGTGCGGTATTGTGTCACTGGGTTTCAGTGGGAATGAAATCACCTCCCCAAATCAATAGCTGCATTATTTATGAGACAAACTGTCAGATTAGGCGTCCGTGCTGGAACAGAAAGCAACAAAGAGAGCTGGTAATGTAACATAAAAAGTTGCGTGCTCTCTGCAAGTGAATAAAACGACTACAGTTATTGAGTGCAGGAAGTTTTTATGACCTGCGTATAAAGTGTCCTTGTAAAACAGTAACAGGTCTTTATAAAAGCCCCTTTTTTATCAGCATGAAAGCACTAAGGTGCTGCACAGATATGAAGTCTAGAAAGTAAACATTTAAATTGCATGCCAGGTTGTAACGGTTGTTCTCAAACTGGGGGCAGACAGGCTGCAATGAGGGCGTGACCAGGGGAAAAATAGGGAGTATGAATGAGTTTAACTTATGTAAGGAAAATAAACTAAATAAAGAGTTTGCTGAGGCTATTATTGCTAACTTAAATCCTTTTGTATTAGTTGCCCCCCATTGTTAAAGGAACTATTTTTGCGATTCCATACCACTGTCGTAAATATGGACAGTTCTGATTATATTACTTATACATTCTTACACATAGCAGCCAGCTAATGTTACTTACTAGTCCAACAGCAAGAAGTCCAGATCAGTGTCTGTCTTTCAGTCTTTTATTTCACAAAGCTCTCACCAACCAAAAGGTCCCAGATTTACTCTTATCCGACTCTTATCCTTACACAGTCACTTTTTCATTTTCTCTTTTTAGCTTCTTCCGTCAACATCCTCTCTGGTCTTTTCACTTCTGTCATTATCTCCATAGAGGCTGCTGAGCCCGCTTACATTGCCCACTTGACAACTCCGGTTCTGGCATGACACTGACTCCCCTCCACCTCTTCCTGGTGGTCCAAAACACTTCCCCGTTGCTCTGAGGCTCATAGTCCAGGCAACCCGTCTAACAAACTGAGCTAACATTAGCTAACAGCAGCTATAGTTCGCAGCTGTCCATTAGGAAACTCTGTAAATCACACAATTGAGGCAGAGCAATCGGAGGACATCTGATGGAAAATCAGAAAGAATTTTCTCCACAACAATGATCCAGTTTCACCAAAATCAGTTAAATATGGTGATGTGCGACTTAGTGCCGTAAGTGTTAAGTATTTCTCGCAGGTGATCGTACCCTGATTACACGTTGGTGTTGCATCAAAATGATTTTAAATCTGTTATTTTATGGTAGAAAAGTTACAAAAAACAAAAAGCTTCTGGAGAGGGGCATTACAGAAACGCTTAAGAACCACTGGGTTATAATCTATCTACAGTATTGAGAGGAAGTCTTTTATTATTATTATTATTTTATTTCTCACGTCTGTTTTTATGTCTGTCTCAATAACAATCTCTGTTCAATAGTAGCATCTTTTTAATCAAACACCTCCAGTCTGTCTGAGGCTCTTTCAGCCTTCACAGAGGCTGACAGGTTGACCTCCCACATACTGTAGGCAATAAACTCCCATAAACACAGTCTGAGTCTTTCTCTTGACGTCACAGACGAACCTTCGCGCTTTATAGCTGCCACTTGCTCTTCAAACAAACGCTGGCCAGCACTCACTTCTAAATCCTTTTGTTTGTCCTTTATGTCACTGATTTTTAACCTGCTGTGTCCACATCTCATACAGGATGTAGCATATCCTCCTGGCTTGTTTGACAGGTACTTTAAATAAATACTGTCCAGTCTTTATGTGCCACTAAAGTGTTGAAAAGCACCCGAGTAAAGAGGTTGTTCTGGAGTTAAGAGAAAGAAAATAATGAAATGTTTCAGTAATAATAGAAGGCATGAATCTGATTTATTGGCATCACCAGTTTTTACACATACTGTATGTACAGTTTGCAAGTTGAATGGATATTGTATGGTAGGAATATGCAAAAGGTCACACATTTTAAGTTATTTTATGATGAAATATTCACAGGCCGACATGTATCGTCTCACAAAGCTGCTTTTCAGAGTGATTTTTCGGTCATTTGGCAGCAGGTAAATCCTAAAATCACTGTTCATCTGACAACTCTGGCTGCTGTTTAGTCTGTGGATCGTCAGGGGGATTGTGGGTACAAGAGTCCAAACCCTGTGGTCATGTGTACCGATAGAGGTAAACGTGAACATGGACTAATGCCTAATTTTAAACAAGCTTAAACAAAATAATAAATAATTATTATCACTTGCTTGACTTGCTGAGAACATTTGTAGTGAAGGGAACTTAAAGGAGCTTGCAGGTTCAAACTACCACTCTTGCTCCAGCTGGCAAGAAACTCTTAAGACAGTTTATTTAAACATAAGCTGATTGATAAATTGGCAAATATCTGTGGAGTTCTTACTTGAAAATAATTAATATAATAAATTGATCAAACATTTACTGGATGCTTTTCTTTGGTTTGGACTGTTGATTGTATAAAACAATCTAAATATATCAGCAGTCTGTAGGGTTATGTTATAGACAAATCAAGTAATAAAAATACAGTAATAATCAACAGTTTAATTAATAATGAAAATTATTATTAGTTACAGCCCAATCTCACAGCCCATTGGTTATCATCTGATGGCGTTTTAGCCTCTGGGGCCCTAACAATCAATGTTTCTGGGCTTCCAGTGTAGCCAGCATATATTTTGAGCCAAGATTTCCTCTGCACTCCAATCAGCAACTTGATATGCAAGATTTAGGACACATTTCTGATAATCTCTATAAACAGATGTCTGCATATGAATGCAGATAACTTTTAATAAGCTAATAAAAATGTTATTTTACAGCTGATGGTTTATGAGACTGCACTTTGGCCAATGCATTCCCCTTCTTTTGCTCTTTACGCAGACTTCTACAACCAAGATCCACTCATAGTGATCGGTCAATACTACTTGAAATACAAACAGAAACCAGAATACTTTCGGTGGCAAAATCTTGGTCCCTTGTATTAATATGCAGATATCTGTTCATAGAGATGAGTTGCAGCCCTAATTTAAACCGTCCCAAAGGGCAGTACAACCTTCCAGAATTTGCCCCTCAGGGAATCTAACCTTTTTTTGATGAATCCTAGATAAAGTGTTGGATGAGTTTGACAAATGTACCACCATCTCCCGTCTCTGTCAAAACTCCTGCTGGTATGAAATAATTTAAAATGGGTGACCTTTAAAAACTTCATTTTCCAAAAGGAAGCATTGGCAGCCTTTTAGCCGGTGTTAAACACATCAACTGGAAGACACAGATGTTTGAAATAAAGACAGGCGTCCACAGTGACTCATACTTTTGACTCTTTCAGTCAGTCTCTTCATGGCCGTCCGAAGAATGAAAATCAAAGTCACTGCTTTTCTTTTAGACGACCAAAAGACTGATGTTTGCCAGAGTTATAAAGGCTGACACTCCTGTGAATTTGTAAACACAGATGATACGACAATTGTAAAAATATGACAATATTTTGCACAGCAAAGCCAGACATCAGCATTATGGCAACATCTTTGATGTATGGTCTAAGAAATCTCGATTGCCATCACCCGGTTTGGTGTCAGTATTCTTAACATCATTTAAATCAACAAAGTTAAATCATCCTCCAGAACAGTAAAGAAAATGTGCACCTTTTAATTGCATGAACTGATCAAACTCAATGCTCTTTTTAAACGCCCATCAGTTCTTTTTTGTGCTATTGAAAACAGGCCTTTTGGGATTGGAAATCCCAACATTCACAGAAAACAGTACAACAGTGGGATTTGTTGTTTTATCTGAAGCAAAACTAATGGCATCAGATTAAAAATTAGGAATATGGCGTGTGGAGAGCAGTGTTATCTCTAATCTTTAGGGTGTTCGCAACATGTTTAGAGCTGCAACAATTTGTAACCAACTACTTTGACAACTGATTAATTGTTAAAGTAATTTCTCACACAAGAATGTCAGAAAAAGCTGCTTTCAGTCTCTCAAATATGGAAATTTCCTGCTTTTCTCTTATATATAATATTGAACTGAATAATTTAGATTTTGGACTGACAGAACAAGACATTTTAAGACATCACCTTGAACGACATTTTTCACTATTTTCTAAACTATTAAATTATTAATCGATTAATCTAGAAAATAACTGTTAGTTGCAGCCCTAACCCCAAGATATTTGTCTGTCCACACAAATTAGTGCATGTGCTAACTTGTAGAGCGACGCATTCGGCGAGATGTTTTATAGCACACACATTGTGTTTTTCTTTTGAGAAACCGCTAAGATGATCAATCGTCACCTAACGAACACTGCTTGTAAACGAGGGCTTCGATACGCCATTAACAAGGATATGTTCTTCACCAAAATGGGTAAAGTTTCAGACATCACTGAGACTTTATTGGTTCAACTTCCCAATACAGTGTTTGGTACTGGAGAGTTTTCTGTCAGTACTAAAACACTGTTACTGTTATAAGACCTGGGGAGAAGGCAAATGGAGAGAATACCCTGCCACTGTTTTATATGGCTTATCAGCTTATGTTATTCTTACAGTTACTGGTTCCTGTTTTTTTATTTAATAATACACTATTCAAAGCTTTTAACACTGCAAATAGTTGTGTAGCTGTTAAAGTGTCCTCATCAATGCACTTTAGTTGAGCTTAGTGAGCAATGTGACTTGAATTTTTTGGGTAAATCCCAATGACATCAGTTAGTTTCTGTGCACGAATCTCCACGATCTAACTTCTGAAGCTCCGGCCTGCAGCTACACCACAGCTCTGTCCAATGAACAAAGACCAGACCTGTATAATGTCCCCTCTGATATAAATCATACAATATAAAATAACTCACCTAAACTACGTTGAGACCCTAGTAACATTCATTAAGGACTTTGGCGGTTGTGAACCTCTATTCCAAATATATCTACTCTCTGTCGCCTGGTATGTATCACTGCCCTCTGTTATGGAGCAGCACCACACTATTTTAAGAAGTCGTATATATATATATATATATATATATATATACTCGATTGAAATGTTGTGGGCTTCCAGGTTTGCATATTTGTGCAGTTGTCCTCTTCAGGGCAGTTGGCAGTATTTCTCGGTTAGGTGTTGTACAATGACACAATGTTGACAAAAAAAAAAACTAGTCCTACAACATTTTAGCCAAAACCAACTGTTTTGTTTTGTTTTTTAACAACAGTTCTGTTGACAAGATAAATCCTTTTAGGGGGGCAATCCTTTCTTGGTAGCTGAGAGACCAGTGGATCCCCTGTGTGCTAGGTCCTAATGTCAAGAGTTTCCAAGCTGTGACTTGTGTGCACACAATATCCTGGAGTGCCGGAAATACATAATTTGTACGCATAATTTCCTAGAACCATTATGAGGAACATGCCTGCTGGATGGAGGGCTGCCGTCAAGGCTGCCTAATGGCAGTGAGATAAGCAGAGCTGAGGAAGACGCTCCACGTTGCGGCTCAGCCACAAGATCTCCAGGGAGGCCATTAAAGAGAACTTCAGCCCGTGGAGCCTTTTGTCATACTGGAAGGAGCCGAACAGCTGGGTGTGTTTCTAACCTGATGGTACTAGTGTGAGCCTTCACCAAATGAAGGGATCTAATAATAACTTCCTCCGTAAGAGGAGAGAATCTTGGCCCCGGGACAGCATCAATGGACGGGTAGACTTTCACTGGCAGGACGGTTACAATTCCAGGCAATATCTGATAGGATTTCTTGCTTTGCGTTATAAATCCAGCCACAGAGAGCCAACACCTACTGGCAGAGGGGACAAATAAGGTCTGAGAAAGATGATATCCAACTAAAGACATTCTGCTTCAGCAATGCTCCAGCTTTGATACAGATAATTACAGGAAAAGTGCTTTGGTCGCTTTAGAGGAAGGTTTTTACGCTCAATCGTAGTATAATCCAATCCAAAACTAGGTCAAAACTGAATTACTGACAGCTCATTTGTATTTCTGCTCACAGCAGGTAGATGTTTTAAAGGATTCTGAATGAAGATGTTCTGAGACTATTAGCCTTGTTTAAATCCCATCTAGACCCTCCAGTGATAAGGTCAAGGCAGTCTCAGCTTGCCCCCGGCTTTCCCATCGTGACACCCCCTTCCCCTATGTCATGGAACGTCACATTCAATGTAGGGGATGTCACTGTAGCGGCGGTCTACCTCCACCCACTGCTGTACGGCCCGGACCACAATCTCCTCGGAAAGCCTTTGGGCATACTCCAACAGCACTGGGTTGACCTGAGGGGAGTTCTCCGGCGAGCCCATCTCTGAGTGAACCAAGTAGGCTTTCTCACCCCTCGATCCCTTGACCTTACCTTCCACCTTCTCTGTGGAGTTTGCATTTTGGGTTGCAGAGTCCCTCTTCTTGGATTTAACACACCCCATACTCTAGAGGATGTAGCATTGATTTGGGGAGATGTGTTGTGGCAGTAAGGTGCAAGAGTCTTTAGTTAGATTTCTAACTCACGCATCAATGTTTTCATTTTGTTTTTGGAGGTGAGCAGTCAGTACATCCCAGAAGCAACTTCCCTTCAATGCTCTCTGCAACAGTCACCTTTGTACTCCTGTCATCCACTCCCACACTTATCCATGTCTGAGTACCAACATGTGTGGTGGGCAGTGTTACACAGCAGAGAGTGGTGACTTAGAGGGCGCTGGGGGGTGACCAGCTAGGAAGCCCATCCCTGTGTGGATCTGGTGGCGCTGAAACGGTCAGTCCTGCTCAAGTGTTGACGAGAACTCATCATTTCCTTAACTGCAGAGAGAAAGAGAGTGGGAAGAGATAGAGGGAGGATTTCAGTGATTTATTTTTCATCAGAGGCAGCCTACAAATACCAGATGGCAGGAACGAGGAAAGGATTGTCAACAAATTTCACAGTGTCTGTGGCAATTACGTGACCCGGCTGCAGAAGCTGGCCTTGAGGTCAAGGCCTCACCTCTGCAGGGTCGTTTTAAAACAGCTCCTCTGCACATCAAGTGTGTTACTCATTCACTCCCCACCCTCCTCTACCCCAGAGTGTTTTATGACTCAATCCCTCGGCCTATTTTGTATTGCATGACACGGGGACGTCTGTCTCTAGCTTGAGTGCGCTTGATGCTGTTTTGTTGTAAGCCTGTGTCTCCCATCTGTTCCAACTAACCGAGCCTCGCAGCCTGATTCACAGTGACAGCTCCTTTTTCTAGGACCAAGAGGCCTCTGCACACAGCAAACATGTGTTTCATTCAGAAAGCTGCATGCTGTAGTCTTCACAACAAACAGGCCATACATGATTTATGCAGAGCAGGGAGTCTCCCTGTGAGTAAAAACAACACTTGGACGTCAACACAAGGAGTCACAAAATCCTCCTGCAAGATCTAATATTATGATTGCAAACGTGTCTTAATGTTAATGTGCAGCAAACTGTGAGTGCATCCATTAGCTGTCCACATGGGGTTTGGAATAAACCCGATAACTCACTCATCTGAACACAGAAATCTGACTCTGAGCCTCAATGGAAACATCTCTGTGCCAACATGAGATTAACATGAACATGTCAACAGTATGCGCTGTGATCCTGTAGAGAGCTGTACATACTTTTAACAGAGTGTGGTCAGGTTTCTCCCCATTACACCAAATACAAAAAAGATTCCTGCGACTGAAGAAATAACCCAAGGTCGTTCAAGTAAATAATAATCCGGACATCATCTGCTGTCGTGCCGGTTCTTCCCCCCTCTCCTCTCCAAACACCATCCGAGCGATTTGAACTTGACACTTGAACGTTACCGATACGTGTAAAGGACGCAAAAATTATCTCCCAAGTTGCCGCTTGCTGCTTTGGTTACTGCAGGATGAAGCTCCTCTCCGCACCAGATTTTCTAAATAATCTCTGAGGAGGAACCAAAAATAATAACAAATCCCACGGCTGCAGGCTGCAGACGGTTTCCCTGTTGCCTTCACGTCGGTCAACGCCGAGTGAAGCTCCTCAGCAGAGAGGAAATCAGAGCACTTTCAGCGCAACGACGCTCCACGGCAATTACCGAGCTGCAGCGGCGCTCATGAGGAGAGCGAGTCCGGGCGCTGCGCACTGACAGCGGCTCTGCACCGCCGCGGCATGGCTGGTGCGACACCGCCATCTGGTGGCTAAACTATAATACTGCACCGCAAAAAAAAATGTGTGCCAAAAATGATCACACTGATCTGTGGTGGAAAAAATGATTCAGATTCATTTAGAAGTAAAAGTAACACGTTAAAGCTTGCACTACAAGTAAAGGTCGTTTTATTTTTGTGTGTAATTAATATAAAAACTGTTTCTGGACACAGAGATGGTGGTAAAAAATGGTGTGTTCCTCCTAGGCCTTCCCTCTGGGGACTCTCTAACATCACAGTATAAGCTCGTTCTAGTCACTCAAAAGTACAAAACTGGATCAAAACTTCTCCATTAAGTGTTATCCTCTAATAGCCTCCCTCGTGAAAGGTTACCAGCTGTCTTGATCATCAGTTTAGTGGCTGGAGTTGCTGGTTAGATTAATGTATGTTGCTCAGACTAAAGCTGATGCTATCCATAAGGGACTTGGTGGTTTTCTGAGTGGGGTAAGACCTCCTCTTGCAATCACAATGACAGGTTTTCCCCACCTTTTTTCCCTGTTAAAAGGATTTTTTGTGGGCAAGTTTTTCCTCACTCGAGCTGAGGGTCTAAGGACAGAGGGTGTCACTCCCTGTACAGATTGTAAAGCCCTCCTAGGCAAATGTACTTTGTGACTTTGGGCTATACAAATAAAATTTGATTTGATTTGATTTGATTTGATTTACGCACCAGATTGTCTAAATAATCTCATGATTGTATGCTGCAGACTGGAAACAAACGTATTTATTCTTTAAAAATTTTAAAAAACGTGCACGATGCATATCTATCTAACATGTAAGCAGCATTTAATGTTGCTGTATAACTGTTAGACTGTGTATTTGCAATAATATGTATTTAACTTACAGGCTACAACTCAGTCCAATTATTATTATTATTTATCACAACTACTGAGCTATCTTGTGATTGGTGGAACAAATTAACAATCAATTAAGTAACCAATTAGAAGTATACAACAAAAAATAGCTTCCTTCACAGTGGGAATCAGAAAGTCAGAGTTAGTTTGGCTTTGATTTAGTATCTAAAACCAAGTTTTTATTTGTGAATTGTCTTCAGTGTAAATAATAATTTTAACAATCATCGTGATCACGCTCAGTGGTCTGCTCACTTAAATCTGTGCAAAAACAAACAAACAAACAAAAAACAGCCTCCTATTCAATTATTATTATTATGTTATACAATATGTTTGCACAGATGTATATGTGATTATCTAATGTGAAAGTCTAATACAGGATGAGTTTTATCCTCTAATAATAATCATGTTGAAACTATACTGATACTTTTCTACCTCTGTAATTTTAATGTTTAGTGTAGTATCAATTATACCAACCTCAGAACCAGTAGTTTAAATATTTTGACCTTTATTCATTTGTGCGTGACTTTCCTGTTCTTTACTGTGATTAAATTAATATTTGTAGTTTATCAGTTCTTGTATTTGGAGTATTTGGTGTTCACACTTTAGAGAACTGAGTTGATCCTGAATGAACCAAGAATGGGAAAACACGCAATCTTCGACTATTCCGAGCAGACTTGAAAGCATCTTTGATGTTTTATTTATGCATTTTTGTATTTTACTTTTCAAATCCCCACACTCACTCAGGTTGCAGCTGTGACGTCTCTAATGTGAATGACGTGAACTCGCCACACGATGGCGCCATCTCCTCGTGTGCTACAATCTGGTTTCACCAACAAACGTTTGAACAATTTGGACTAAATGTTTTATTTAGCTTTGCTGTTTTTTTGTTTTTTGTTTATTCCTGTACAAGAAACGATGCATTTACACATTTGATTGGAGGTGAGCGGAATCAAATCAAAAATGAATATGATCTATCCTGATGAGACGGACTTGATTTGCATTGGATTCAACTGTAACTCTGTTTTTTTTCCCCTCATAAATGAAATCTATTTCCTTTAAACACACAGTTGCATCCATGTACCTGCCACCAAAGACAATTCATGTCTGATGGACATGTCTGTGGCCGCAGTGAAAAACAAATCTGAGGAAAAACATTTTATTTTTAAAGTGCGTTATTTAAAAAAAAATGTAGACGAGTGTTTCTTTATTAATGTGCAGTAAATATTCTTTAATCGCGATCACATAACTCATCAGAACATATAGCACAGACAGTCCGGTCTGCGTCTCTGCGCTCATTGCGCAACCACTGTAAGAAAAGTGAATTTATCCATGTGAGGACTCGTTCAGCACATGCTCACAGTCTCCATCCCTTTATGGCTTGACAACGAAAAAAAGTTTTCATGTCAGTCGGTTAAAATTCATTGTTGCCTGTCCAGCCAATCATAGTTTTTGACGACACAAAAGAGGCTAAAGTTGGAGTATAAAAAGGTGTGCGCTAATAAAGTATGATGCCTATCAGTGTGGGACATTAATCCAAACCCAGTCCAGTCGCGCGTCAGGTCCAGCACAAACCAAGGGATCTTTTTTTCAAACCAAACTTCACACCTGAGAGACAATGCATCTGTCTCAGATTGTGCTGTATCTTAGCTTGCTGATTGTTTTGGGTCCAGTAGTTTTGAGTGACCAAGAGACGCACCAGCAACCCTCCGCCACCAGCCCAGAAGACACGGACCAGTGCGCTACCTGCGAGGTTCGGCAGCAAATTAAAACCATGCGATTAAACGCCATAAAATCCCAGATTTTGAGCAAGCTGCGAATGAAAGAAGCTCCTAATATCAGCCGAGACATAGTGAAGCAGCTCCTGCCCAAAGCGCCACCGCTGCAGCAGCTTCTCGACCAGTACGACGTGCTGGGAGATGACAACAGGGATGTGGTTATGGAGGAGGACGATGAGCATGCCATCACGGAGACAATAATGATGATGGCTACTGAACGTAAGTTTTTATTTCGCTTTGTTGTTTGCGCGAAAAGGACGCGCTCACACGTCTCCAAAATTGTTTTTTACGCACGGGGCAGAGCGCATTGGAGACGCTATCAATAGGCAACATGACCGAGATTTAAACCAGTGTATTGGTCGGTGCATTCTGGCACACAGCATGTGGTCATTACGCACACGGATTGTAAGGGTTCCTAAACTTTATTAGCACTCATCCAGAATTAAAAATGTCGTGTCAGGGATGTTTATTTACGCCAGTTTATTTCTGTCTTTCAATTTCAACCGCACATGCTCAGTAAATAGAGAACCTTCTCTCTCCCTCTCTCCCCTTCTCTCTCCAGCCGAGTCCGTCGTCCAAGTGGATGAGGAACCAAAGTGCTGCTTTTTCTCTTTTACTCAAAAGTTTCAAGCCAATCGAATAGTCCGGGCGCAGCTCTGGGTGTATCTGCGCTCGTCGAACGAAGCGACCACTGTGTTCCTGCAAATCTCCCGCCTGATGCCGGTCACAGACGGGAGCAGGCACATACGCATCCGCTCCCTGAAGATCGACGTGAATGCCGGGGTCAGCTCTTGGCAAAGTATAGACGTCAAACAAGTGTTGAGTGTGTGGCTGCGGCAGCCGGAGACCAACTGGGGCATCGAGATTAACGCCTTCGATTCGAGGGGAAATGACTTGGCCGTGACCTCTGCGGAGCCTGGAGAGGAAGGACTGGTGAGCTGAACCTTTATTTCACATTAAAGTGAAACCTTATGGTCAAGCTGTTACTATACGTGATAACAAGCAGTTTATTTCATCAGTAAACGCACAGTGAGTGAATAGTGTTGGTGGCATGTGTGCATGTATCTTGGACTCCTGACCTATGCTGCATGAAACATATTTATTTCTCAAAGTCTACTTTCTTATTATGTTCAGAAAAGGGCATTTTGGATTCTCTTTTGTACCGTCCTGGGTTTTAGTGTGCAGAGAGGCTTTGCAGTCAGCAGGTGGTTAAACATTCCTGCATTTCACTGCTGGAGGAGGGAATCAAGATTTAAGACTTTTGAAAGCAGTTAATCAACACAGACTCCATGTAGGCACACACCTGCATTTGGACAAATGCCCAGTCCACAATAACCTCAAATTGTATTGCTTGATTACATAAAAGTTCACCTGCCCCACATTCCTCAAAGTGTTCTGTGTGACTGTGCAAATCAGAGTAATTGTCTGAACATACGCACACACACTGCTACTATCAATGACAAACACTTATCATACGGCTCAGATACTGGCACCAGGCTCCGAGGCAATTAGAATACCGAGACGGCTGTGGTTAACCAACCGTCAGTTGATTTAATTTCTTTAAAACTCAGAGTTTCATAATATTATCCTGCCATTGTTTGAAAACCAGCTGCCAAAGGTCGAGGGTTGAAAAGATGTAGGCTGAACGCTATCATCCACAAAGTATTGAAACACGTTCTGTCATTGCAGCAACCGTTCATGGAGGTGAAGGTCTCAGAAGGACCCAGGCGTGCCAGGAGAGACTCGGGCCTGGACTGTGACGAGAACTCTCCAGAGTCCGGTTGCTGCCGCTATCCGCTCACAGTGGACTTTGAAGACTTTGGCTGGGACTGGATTATTGCCCCAAAGCGCTACAAGGCCAACTATTGCTCCGGGGAGTGTGAGTACATGCACTTGCAGAAGTACCCGCACACCCACCTGGTAAACAAGGCCAACCCCAGAGGGACCGCAGGCCCCTGCTGTACCCCCACCAAGATGTCGCCCATCAACATGCTCTACTTTAACCGAAAAGAGCAGATCATCTATGGCAAGATCCCCTCCATGGTGGTGGACCGTTGTGGATGCTCTTGAGTTGGGACGGAGACCCAGGCGAGAGAGGGAGGGGAGGACGGAGGGGCTGTGTCTCAGTCCGGCCTCCGATTTCAGACTTTTTGACACAACCAATCCACCAGTTCCAGTGCTTTTCCTGCAGCAACACAGTGCAATAGAACCAGAGTAGAGGCCACAAACAGCCCGACCTTCCCGCAGGGCAGCGCCTTCACAACCGGCATAACTCTTACTTTTCTTACTTTCCTCCTAGCCATAGAGGCTTGAAGTCAGATGGATCACACACACACACACACACACATACACACACACACACACATACACACACACACACACACACACACACACACACACACACACACACACACACACACACACACACACACACACATACACATACACACACACACACACACATACACATACACACACACACACACACATACACATACACACACACACACACACACACATGCTGGACCTCGGAGTGAATGTAGACAGAAATAATCAAAAGTTATCCAAAAACTTTTCTTTCCTTTGTTCTGTGCTCTGTCCATTTATACAAACATGCTGACAGATTATACTCGTATGCCATCTACTCCACTCCACTCGTAGCCAACATACAAGCTATTACACTTTTTGCTAAGCTATATGTTTGTGATAATCATTTTTCAAGTTATGTTTTAAGAGTGAAACCAGGAATCCTCAAGGACATTTTGAAAGGGCTTGGAAAAACACAGCTGTAGACTTTTTAGTGTGATATTTCACACTGGTAGAACATGTTTTTAGTCCACATAGGTTCATAGGAGTCGATGAAAAGATGGATACTGGCAGCACGGCAAACCCTTAGTCACCCCCCACTTTTGCCATTTATAAAACCAGAAATTGTAACATGAACTGATTTGGAAATTAGACACAGGTCATTATCCTTCCTGTACTAGATCAAACTTCTTTTGGATTAACAGAGAACTTGGGTGCAGGTTTTGACGTGCTGGTCCGACAAAAAAAAAAAAAAAAAAAAAAAAAAAGTTCCACCAGGGTGAAGTACCACTTTAGGTCCTGACAGGTCTTCATGTACTCTGCCATACATACACACAACAACATACCCGACTGAGGAGAATTCTTGCTCAGTCATAATCTTCACTATCCAACAAAACAGCCCGACCTGCCCGAAACACTTGAATTATTCTGATTGTAAATTCACATTACTGGACAGAAGGACTTGAACTGAAGGCACAATGAATGCAGCCTACAAATGAAAAAATGTGTTTAAGACAGAGAAAATGGATTGTCGAGATGTATGAATGTTGAGATCATGCTTAAACTCTGTCTTACAAACAACACAGTTTGCACTATGGCACACCAATAGAAAGAATTGGTTGCTACAAAAGTTGTAAAAACTGATTTTGATATGTTTGCTAATTTGTATTGTATACATATGCCATTGTTTCCATTAGGAGTTGCCTTTCTAAACCACTGTTGGTAAATGTATATAACCACAATCTAGCAAGATACAAGATGTAATACAGCAACTCTATATACTTGTTTTAACAAATAAAGTTTCTAGCTTGTTTGTTGAGTTATGTTTCTTTGAGTAGTTTGTCTCTTTGTGTTACATTCAGACAGCAAAGTATGCCTTTTACTGTAGCACTGAAGGTGCTTTTAATTGCAGACTCATGTAAATTCCTGCAATATGTGCATCAAATTTGTAAATCATACACACGTTTCAAAGAGATCGAATCAAATCAAATCCAATTTTATTTGTACAGCCCAAATTCACAAAACACATTTTGCCTCTGAGGGCTTTACAATCTGTACAGGGAGTGACACCCTCTGTCCCTCAGTAGATCCTCGGTTCGAGTGAGGAAAAACTCATCATTGATCAGAGATCATTGCAACCATAAATGAGTGAGGAAAAACTGATGTTTCAGTATCACAACAACCTGAACCTGAACATTGCAGCCCCATTTCACACTTCAGCAGCTGAGAATCTTTGTCTTCAACACATGGCGTAAACTGATAAGTTACACAGGCATGTGTGTGGAGACACACACACACACACATACACACTCCGCCTACCTGACTACACCTGCACAATCACATAACCATAAGCCCGTTTTATCGTAATTCAGTCCCAACTTCCCTGATTTAGCTCCTTTTTTTTTCCAGTGAAGGGATGTTGAAAGTATTGCAGTCTAATGAGAGGATGTGAACTCTGGTGCGCTCTGACAGCATGACCTATTCGACTGACGGCCTCATTGAGGCTTGACTTCCGCCCAGTAGAGGGCGAATTGAGCACTGCCCCTGAGAGCCACTTCCTTTCCTGCTGAGAGCTGGAAACCTGCCATGATGATCGGCCACAGCAGAGAGCAGACTCCGGGTAGAGTGGATCCACAGAACTTCTTTTCCCTCGGGGAAAGGTTTTTTTCTACCATTCTCTGATTACTGGTGACAGAGGGGTGAAAAGTGTCTAAAAAAAATCAGTAAACTCTTTCCAGGAAAAATTCAATATGAGCTGGATTAATTATTGCAGATTTAACAGCAGAGGACAGTAATCTCCATTCTCATACATGCTCCTACAAATGTGCTGTTTCCATCTGCAATTTGACATAGGCATGAACTTTTTAGACTCCAATAGTTTGACCCATGTCTTAAAAACTACAATTAAACAGTATGAAAATATCATTGCTCCCAGATCCCATATATAAATGTCAGTTAACCTTGTTTTCATAGATTTCCACCACTAAAGTTTCCATTTTACACAGTTTCTGTGACATTACAAATTTTAGGTATGTATATAAAACCCCAGTACAGGTTTGAGTCATTTCTGCCTCTTCAGATAGTATTCGTAGCTGGAAAAAAATACCTATAATAAAACAAGTTGAATATGATAGATGAACCTATCAGCATTGTTCTTTTCATTCCAGCTAAAAGTACAGCTGTAAACAGCCTGCAGCAGTATGAGCTGTTCTGATTCTGCGATATTTATCATGCCCAGGTGCATCATTTCATTCGGGTCTGTCCTGCAGTAATTGCTGCTGTCTGCTTGTTTCAGGCTGCTTTGTGAACAGGAGCTGGGAAACGTTTTGACTGAGCATCACTGCATCTGTCAAGAGTCAGACCCTGGAGGACTGTATTTGCCAGCGACATTCCACCTCTGACAGGTGAGGAAGTGAGAGTGAGAGAACGGGAAGAAGGATGTTAGGGGGTAAAGGAGTAGTCCAAGGCAGCTGGAGACGACGTTATTGGACAGGATTCCTGTTGTGTAAAGTTAACAATATTTGAATGGGTAGAACCTCTTCAAGTCCTCATTAATGAATGGTCATTAAATGATCCGTGATATAGCTGCTTAATCATTTTTGGTGATAAAAATATGAAAAAGGATTCTGGCTATTTGATACTAAGTGGTGAAATCTCTCGGTCAATGTAACTAAATCCCAAAACCTCATCACACCACTTTATCTTTAGTGCATACTGGCCATAGATTTTGCAAAATTTTATGTTTTGTGGTGCTCAAATCCTAAAAAAATTCTCATTTCATTTACTCAGCAGCGACATCTCTTTCCAGAAAGTGTAATACATGCACCTTAATATTGACATTTTTCACTAGGATCTATTGTCTCTGTGGTTGTTCAGAGTAACAAAGGTATAATTTCTGCAAAGACAAACTGTCGTCGAGGTTTTTAAATGTGGACTTTTGACGGGTTTTGTGGCCAAACTGTGAGTTAGGCTCTGGCTGCTTACCTCTACTTATGCATACGCGTACCTTGTGGTTTCCACAGAGATTTGTCCAAAAAAGTTTAGAAAGAAAAATATGTGCGCTCAATTCTAAAGAAAAAACATTGTCCATGTCTGTGATATATTGTACAGATACAGTCATTAATAGTATAGTGAAAAGTGAAATGTTGCTGGTATGATGTCACTAACAACTTTTTTTGTCAGAGAACAATGCGTATTACACAGAAAAAATAGGCGACACTGAATCTCTAGGTAACGCACAACTGCAGCTGCTCGAACTTGTTAAAACGGGCGCTAAAATGAACAACAAGAGGTTCTGCGATGCACATTTGCTGCTCAGGTAGGCGTTGTGGCTCGAGAATAAGAGCATTATCCATTGATTTCACACTGTGCGAGTGCAACACTGTTTTGGTCTGTTCTCCACTGGTCCGTTCATATCCAACCAGGAGCATTTTGTCCATCAGGGTTTCTTACCTTGCTCAGATTTGGTCATTTTTCCTTGGTTTACGTGCTTCTACCATGAGTAAGTAGGCTAAGTTTCCCTTCTGTCTGTTTTTACAATCGAAAGGCTGCACAGGTATTTTCATGACTTAATTTCCGGCCAGCTTGACCTGCTCTGTACTGCTTGATGCGACGTCTTTAAAAAATAGAATAGCTTTGTATTATTACCTGTATTTGTATTCAAACTTGGTAGGGCAATGCATCCAATATTCAACTAGACATTTGACCTCAAACTAAAAATGTTAGTCATGGTGATGCTAGATATAAAATCAGGGGATCATCAAACCCAGTATTCATTCTTTGCGGAACAGGAATGAAATATTTAATTTAGTCTAGACCGCAGTTGTGGTCAACCTTCCTATGTAACGCATGGTAAGTAAGCAGAATACTAGAGACACGGGACCCAGGTTTATTTTAGGAAGGTCTAATAGGTCTCTGGGGAAGGTCAGTGTCCGCAGGTCAGGACACATGACAGACGATAGCAGCTATTCAACAGAGCTATCACTTTTAGGGGCCTTTCCAGGAACGTTGGATGTATAGACTTGAACTTGAACCTAAAAGATGTAGTCACAGAACAACGACCGGAACAGAAAAGATGAGAAAACTAAAGGCCAAAGTTGGTGAAGTTTGTCTTTAGGAGTTATTTATGAGCTGTTGAGTCAATTGTGACATGGTTGTCCATTACAGTAGATCTAAAAGTCCATTCAAGTATTTGTTATGAGTTATGAAGTATTGAATTCTTGTGTTAGTAAAACTGTGATTTTAATCCATGTAGGAACCAAACAATGATTATATCCTGTGTTCATTTATTTCGAGGCTTGTATTTCTACCCAATGAATGTTTGAAGATTTCAGCATTGTGATTAGCTAACAGTTGCATCAATTAAGGCTAGAGTAGAGCTGAAAATTATTGTTTTCCATTCATATTTCCACTATTCTATAGCAACCATCGTAGCTATGTGATTTGGCTTCAAAGATTTCCCCCACATCTGGACGAAGCAGGGGAATGCCCTGTCCTGGACATGGTGCAGAGCAATGGATAACGGGTGGGGAGAGAAAAGGGGGTTGCCATGTGCATCCAAAAAACATCTGGAGCCTTTAACAGATGTGCGAACCATACCATCTGGAGAAGTCTTTCTGCTGACAGATTGCTCTGTGGCAAAGGTCTTCCTCGACAACAACATGCTTCAAGAGTGATGACAGATCAAGTTGTCAAACCACGAAGAGAAAGTGTCCGCGAGGTCAGATGTTAGTGTAAAATAAAATGAAATTCTTATAACAATATCGTATTAAAATTATTTTACTGCATGCCAACACAGTTTGGAGACAAAAGAACTGAGACCTGTTTTCAGCTTTTGTGTGGGCAAGAGATCAGATCAGCAATGCAAAAGTGAAACATTTGTGGATGATTTCTGCACACAACCTACATGTTCCAGACCTTTGAATCATCTCTGTTATGGGAATTTTTTGAAGAAAAACCCTTGAATAAGGAAGACTGGATTCAAAGTATCAAAGTTTAAGTTGAATTTATTATTCTTATACATTTTTTAATGGGCTGTCTCGGACACCTCCACACTAATACAGTTAATATCATAACATCCCTTTTCGGTTTTCTGCTCAGTAATGAACATTATGTTCCTTATCCAAATTAGACTTCCCTAATCTGTCTCTCTTGTCCTTGTACTATTGATTTATAATGATCTCTCCCTGCCAGCCTCAGTAAAACACAGGCCAAATAAGGGAAGTGCACGAGACATGCAAAAGACAGGATACACACACACACACACACACACACACACACACACTAAATTGATAAAAATTGGTTGAAATTTAAATAGATTTTTTTTTTTTACCCAATCACTGCTGTTTCCCTGATTTTTTGGCAGGATTAAGAATGAGGATGTCACCTTCCTACATAAATGAAATGAAATGAGAATGTGACAAAACTTAAAGATTTAAGAACTCTTAAATCTGCATATTTCTTCGATCATCGTGAAAAATGTTAGCTGCTTGAAACTGCTACCACAGCTTCTTCACGCTACTGACTGGTTGCGGCAAAACAACCAGAACTTGATATGAAAAGATACTAAACTCAATTAAGTAAATGACACATAGTGCAAGTGAGATTAAAAGGAAATTCAGTTGGGTTATCAGGCTAACTAAAGGGGGAATTTAACCATAAAATCAATTTGGTAGTGGTGGTTGCCATGAAAGTTTTGAAGATGTGGCACTTTTTAGACCAGTACCAGATTTGAAGTCAAGTTTATTGATTAATTTAGTTCACCACTAAAGTCCACCTGACCACTGACTTAAGCAATGTGCTCCTGGGAATCCATTTTATCTTATGAGGGCACGATGTTCAAGATGCACATTGTAATCACTTAAACAACCAGCAGAGGATGATCACCTCAGGCCAGATTGACAGGTTGTTTGTGAAAATCCCTCTTGGGTCTACGGAAAGCAATGAAAAGCAATAAAATCAGCCAGTCTGGGACACGATAAGGGCCAGATGGCCAGCTGCTGAATGCTACCTGTCTTCACTTCTCCAGTGATTTATCCTTTCCGTCTGCACTCTGCTTGCTTTTTCACTTAGGGATGAGGAATCACTATTCCTACCCCAAAACTGACAGTCACCTCTGGGAAGCTATCATATGATTAATGGCTTTGTAAAGCTACTGGAAGTTTGGAGACGGGACAAATTTGGTGTTCACTCCAGATATGTTTACAAAATTCCTCAATGTCAGTGTTTGTTTGCGAGGAGGGGTTAGGTGACGAGCAAAAAACGTGGCCCTAAGCCATCCAAGGTCCAAGGCAGCGAAGCATTGTCTCTCTGGGGACAGAGGGTTGACAGTGATGAAGAATAGATGTTCCTCCAAGGAGACTAAGGGAGGGCAGATTATGGAAACCTCCTGTCTCCCGATGATATGCCTATGCTCTTAACACAGACGGATGTAGAGTAGTATCAGGTATGTGTCAAGAGGCCTGGATAGATTTTGACATCTACGAAATAACATTTATGGTACATTTTTACAGATTACTGTGCACAATTAATTTTACAAGAAGCTCAGTTGAGTGACATTCATGCAGCAAGTAGGACTTTCCAGAATTAGACCTAGGTGGATAAATCCAGGAGACTGTCTGACCAGAGGCTTGAAATTTATTGATAAGGAAGGAAATCCAACATTTAAAAAAGGTTTCAGTATGTTTATAGCATATTTATTTGAAAAATCAATGTCTAAGTTTTGATTTTCTTGAATCTGAATCACAACCTTACGGTTTGTAGCTAATGATATTCCTTGAAAGCAGCTTTTTATTGAGCTTTTTGCCCTTTGCATTTCACTTTAACTGTAAATGTATTTTACCTCCCTTCCTACTTTTCTTTACCTAAGATGTATCCCTCCATGATGTAACTTTCTACAATAACCAATTTTAAATGTGAATGGTGTCTCTGTCATTCCCACTCACCACTCTGTACACCAGTTTCTGCACAATGTAACGTTGTGCTCCGGGTACAATCACCGGCACTAAGTCACACGCCACCAAATATTTCACTGATTTTGGTGAAACTGGATCATTTTATGGAGGAAATGTTTTCTGGTTTTCCCTCTGATGTCCTCCAGCTACTCCGTCTTGATCGTCTGTCCATGATTTATAGAGTTTTGTGATGGACAGTAAACTGCCTCATGTTAGATAATGTTAGTTTTTTAGCTCGGCTGCCTGGACTGTGAGCTCAGAGTACCGGTGGAGTGTTGGTATTTCTACCAAAAGTATTTCAGACTGGCTGCTGATGGGGAGCCGAGCCGGTGTCGTGCCACAATCAGAAGTGGGCAAGTGGGCAATGTAACCAGGCTCAGGCAAAAAGACTGAAGGGGACATTGATGGAGGAAGCTAAGAGAGAAAATGAAAAAGTGCCTGAGCAAGAGACTGCCAGATAAGAGTAAGACTTTTAGTCGTTGGCATTTCCAGTTTCTACGCAATGTTGCTCTAAGTGTCAACCAACTGTGTTCCAAGTTGCGTCATTTTTCTACCCTTTGTCTTGACCTCACTTGGTTTTTGTTTCATGGATATTGGTTCTGTGGTCATTTCAGTCACTGTATGAATTGATATCCATAAACAAACTTTTTCTGTGAGCTGGTAGTTTATTTTTATTTTGCTCTACTCTGTCATGCCTTTATTTGGTTTTGGGTTTTTGTGTTGTAAAAGAGGACTAATTATATCAATAATAAATATATATATATTTTTAAAAAAAGAGTAGACTTGATGTCACCACTGTGGATGCCCTTGACCCATGAAATTGAATGTACTGTGGCTGTAAATTCTCCAACAGTTGAGAACCTGTGGCTTTTTAAACCCATCACATTAGTGTGAGCCTGAAGCCCATAAAAAGAACTAAGTGGCTCTTCTATGGTTGGCAGAAAAGTGCACAGTCACAGCAAGGCACCACCACCAATTACCAGCTAAAAAACAAAAACTTAGATGGAGCAAAGATTTTATAGTTGGTCCCATATGGAGCACGGTATGGTTAACAGGTTTAAGACACTTGATTAAGTCCTTCTGTGAAGTTTGGTGTTGGTCAATGTGGCGTTTGGTGACAGATTTGTTTGCATCTGATACTTTAATGGCTGATTTATTTTAGAGAAAATGAGTCAGTGTTTTCTATATTAAAATGACATATCTAACATACGCAGTGGTTTCTGTAAGTCTGGCTTTTTATCCGGTTGTGTTTTTATTTGAAGGATCCTATTACTGTGTGGTTCTCTCTTGTTTCGGTGTTCAATGCTGGCATTTGTTTAGCAAAAAGCTGATAAATATACTGTAGTATGAACTTATTACATCACTGCAATGCACCACCACTGATTTCTTATCATTATTAATTTTAAACACAAAATCCCCAACATTTTAATTGTAACATGTTTTTTTTGTTTTGTTTTTTTTTTATAAAAATGTTCTTACACAAGTCTTTACTGTAGTATAATATTTTTAGTAGAATTATTCTTCCTAAAAGTAGTCTATCTTGAAAATCAGTTTCAGTCTAAGAAAATAAAACAATTTCATGGTATATGGTATATAATATAATTAATATTAAAGGAATAAACACAAGGCATTATTTTGGCTGAACAAACGCTTTATTATAATTTCAAACAATATTAAAAAACAACAACAGTATGGTAGTATTCATATATTTAAAAATGCAAATATACACATGGTATGATAACTGTCAATGCTGCAACACTTTTGAAGAAAGTACCTCTGTTGTCTTAAATTCAAACAAAATACAAATATACTTGATCTTTAAAAATCTGGCAAAACGTGGACAAACTTCTAAACTAGCCTCAAGAGCCACAAGAAAAATGATGATTCAAGTAAAAGCCAACCCAAACGTGACATCTACGGATTTGCAGGCTTCTCTTGCTGTATCTGGGACACGTGCATGCTTCCACAATAACCAGAAAACTCAGTCAACATGGCCCTGACTGGAAGATATCAAGGAAGAAACCTCTGCTCTCAGTAAAGAACAAAAATGCCAATCTCCCCCTCTGCCAGAGAGCACCTGGAGACCCCTGAATTGCATGTTACCACCGTCACTTCTGGCGAACTTAGTGGGAACATTAATATCGCGGCCTTCTTTCCATCCTCAAGACCTGGGCTACTTCTCATAGTCCAAAGAATCATGAATTCTGAGGAATATTATCTAATTTTGGTACTTTGGCTGAAAATGGATCATGCATCAACATGATAATGATGCGAAGAATTCCAGAAAAACAACCAAGGAGTGGCTGAGGAAAAAGAAGATTTGTGCTCCTATCATAATGCTGTGGCAGGACTTGAAGCCGCAGTTCATGCCAGGCGCCCATCCAGCCTCATTTGACTGGCTGTGTTCTGAACAAAGGAATCCCCCAAAGCAGATGTGAGAGACTGATTAGTCACTACAGAAACTGTTGCTTGAGGTTAATGTCTCAGACAGCGGTAGCTTTAGCACAGTGTTACACTGGTGCGGTCAAGACAATGGTATGCTTGTTAGGAACTACTCTGTACGAAGAGTTGTCCAACCATAACCTTGCAATGGTTATTTTCTTATCTTTTTTAGGGACAGTGCACATTAATAAAACATTTCTGTGAATGCGCCAGTTAGAACAAGTGATTCAGACCGAACCACTGAAGTGGCTATGTTAAACAACAATACCAGCTGCTAAAAAGTTATGTCAGAGATTTTTTCTTCATTACAAGAAGAACATTTTACATTTTTTTCTTGATGGAAAATATGTTTTCGCTCCTCTTCTGACTGACTTCGGCAAAACTTCGGCTTGTTTGCCCACAGATGGTTCATCCAGTCACCGGCCAAGTATTTTTTGAAAGTGCCTTCCATAGTTTCCAAGGATGACTTTCCAGATCTTCCTAGTTCTGTCAAACAACTCCTTTGGCACATCAGGTTAGACTAAACCAAACGGCATCCTCCCTGACTGTGAAGTCAGTGTGCAAGTGTCGAAAACTGCAGTTCCTTGAACGCCCACTTGAGGCTGGCTACAGAACAAGTAAATCTCCATAAGCCCCCATATTAAAATGTCTAACTTCACAGCAGTAATAAACATGTTGACAGCCTGGTACAAAAAACCGTTTTGGTCTCTATAGCTAATTTCCCCATTCATGACAACTGTATTGTGTCTGCATTTTCTTTTTGTTATATTAAAGCATAAAGTCATGCATAATTAAGAGCGTTGCCACTTTGATGTTAGAGAGGTGGGTGTTGTTACAGGTGGCTTGTTTAAGCACCCAGGCTTCATTCAGCCTGCTTCATTTTTTGCCAATTTTTAGATTAGCCAGGAGGTGGCAGAGACACGACTTCCAAGATGGCGGTGGCCAGAGCCACCAAAGTTTGAGCTTCACAACAGCTCCTCAGAAACTTGTGGGTGACATCACAGGTACTATGTCTATGGCTGAACACAAGTGTTTATAGCTACTATATATAGTATGGGGTGAGAAGCCTGCTGACATAAGACATGTTGGAGACAACAATGCACATTTGTGGACAGGTGGAATACAGTGGTCGTATTTGTACACGTGAAAGATACTAAACTATTTGTGTAAAAATGGAAAGTTCAAACCCTTTCTTACATCTTGTCAATTGCTGTGTGAACTGAATGTACTTGTACTTGGTGTTTCAGAGAGTTACAAAAATTGTTGGATGTAACTCCTCCAAATTCTGACGTTGAAAATGTAGGGGGATAGGATTTCACTGTTCACAAGTTGAAACATACCTTTAGTCTCTTCGTGGACATTTGTAGCTATGGGAAAAAGACAAAATTTTAAGGGATGGCTCGGTTAGTCATTAGTAAATTTAAATCATGACCTGAAGATGTAGTGTTTTATAACTGGCGATATTATATACTGAATTGATGTAATCATGCATTCCCAAAGGGATATAAAAATCTTCATCTATTTTCACATCTCTAAACAGAAACAGGTGTTGCTTGTACCAAGTACTGGGCAAGATACTCAATGTATTTCTCATAACAGTTCCAAAATTAGAGCGGGAAGGCGGTTAAATATAGTTCATGTCATTTTATTTTGGATTTGATGACTCTGTTAAAGAGCACTTTTACTTCTGGGTTGTTAGATTGGTGTACAGTTGCTCTGGCTGCTGAATACAACTTGAGAAGCAGTAGCTCTGCACATTAGGGCAGTAATTGGAGAACAGATAACTATCTAGATGACGCTATATGTGAAATGAGTATTCTTGTATCGAGGTTTGGATATTCAACGTTTTGCATCCATTCCAACATCCATTCCATCTTTTTTTCCACTTGTCGCCTCGGGTTAATAATTTGTACCTCAGTTTGGTTGCAGAAAATGTCAAAAAGGAGTGAAACAGGTGGTTTTAAAAGACAGCTGGCAAAATGAACCGTTGCTGACCTTTTAAACAGTGTGGTCACATGGTCAAAAGATGATCATCAGTTAATCCTTCCCAATTACTCTGATATGCCCCTTGGGTGCCGAAGGCAGCATGTACAGAGTAGTTTCTGCTGCCGTACACATTTCTGGACACAAGCAACTGAGGCGCACGTATCCAATAGTGAGAAGTTTCAAACAAGAGTGTGTGCAGGAGCAAGGGGCAAAAATCTGAGAGGATAAGGGTGAAAGGAGGGACGGGTCCTTCACTGGCATTTATCCCCTTCCCAGAGGCACTTTGCAGTGCTGGCCCTGCAGCAATGCTGAAGCCATCTGTGGGTTCTCTCAGCAGAGGCCACGTAAAACAAGACATGTGCTGTGGTTTGACCTTTCACAGTCCTAACTATAATATTATCATAAGATGAACGATCAGATTGCACTTTTCCCTGTGGTGGGATTCAATGTCCATATGAAAAGGTGATGAGTGAAAATCTTGTGAGACTATATGTATTCCTGTTCCAATGTGGTGAAATCTTTTTTTTCTGTAATGACAAAACTGAATTTCTGAAATTCCCCAGTAAAATCCCTCGTTGATATGAGATACCACCACCTATGATTTCATCAAACATATTGAATGATTAAGAAATTATATGAATGAAAAAAATCATGTACTTTTAGACGTCTGCCTGTCTTCTCTCTCTCTCTTTTTCTTTTAGTTACAAGCAAAGTCTAATTCAGTTCCCCCCTCAGGAAAAGTCAAGCAACACTAAACACCAGGAAGATGGCGTAATAGATACTATAATACTAAACGTCTTTAGGAAGTGGCATCACTACAAGTTAGCGCAGTGTCAAGGATTTGCTAAACTTTGTGGTTGAAATTACAGTGCAAATCTCTGAAGCATTTAATGCAGCCAGGGATAATATACAACTATCTGTCAATACTAAAGGCAGAGCAGCTGGCACTAATTGAGGGAAAAGAATTATGGGTAGTAGCTGGCACAGTGTGGATCTCTGGCGTGGAGCAATACCCATTCCAATAGTGCCACAATGAGGCTTACGGGTAGTAAGATACTCTGGCTTTTTTGGACAGAAATCAAGTCAGGGAGTCGGCTGTCACTCTGCAGGTCAAAGAGCGCTGTTGTTAATCCAAGAAAATGCAAAGTATGCAAGAATTTAATTTACAAAACCAAAGCATTACATATAAAACTCTTTGCAAAGAGCAAAATCTGCATATGATGACCAAGACAGGAGAAGTTTTGCTTTAATTGATTAATGTCTCAATGTTGTTGCATCCTGACTCATTTATACTTGTCAGAATCTTACTATCATGTACGATGTTTTTGTATTCACATTTCTGCTGCATTAATGTGCATGTTGTAAGGTTGAGCTCATTTAAATACTTAATACATCTACAACAATCTAATATGGTCCAATACAACAACTCTGCCTTGAATTCTACTTTAATGAAGTTTGTAATGTTTTATTTTTTGTTGACACTGTCTACATTATGTTTGTGGTAGTAGCAGTTTGCAGTAGTGTTGAACTGGACTGCACTATACTGAGATGTGTTTTTAATTTTTTGTCCATTGACATACATGAGAGGGCCATAATATTAGAAACACGTTGCAAGATAATGCAGTCCTGTGCAACAACACCACCCACTAAGACCTCAATTAAACATAAAGTGGAATTAATACCCTCTGACAGTGTCAGCAGCTTTGTCAAAGTAGAACTCATGGCAGAGCTGTTGTATTGGATCACATTGGATTGTACAAGTGTACCCGATGAAGTGGCTGGTCGGTGTGTACTGTTGGGTTGCATTTTCTGCTATATTGGGTAGCGATAGCTAGAGAAATGGGAGGCTGGAATCTAATGCAGGTGGCTGCGGTAACAATGTTTAGCCTTGATACACAGGGCACACGCTCTACGAGGTGAGCTATCAGGGCCTCATTGTTGGTTGGTTTAATCTACAGCAATGCCTCATGGTCTACAAGATCATATATTTGTGGTGTCACTGTCCTGTGAGAACCACACGCCTCTAAACAAAAAAATGGATGAGGTACAAGAATTAAGAGAATTTTCAGTATTTAGTGTATAAAGTGGAACTATTCAAGTAAAGTACAAGTACATCGAACTCGAAAATATTATATTTCAGCACTGTGTATGTACCGCAGTAAAGATTTTACATATTTGTTAGGTACATATGTACTAAATGAGTTTGATCAAAGCACAATATGTGAAAAAAAATATTTATTTTTGTGTTTTCTTTGTACCAAAGTCAGATGAGAATACAAATAAGTCATTTACATTGAGAATAATCATCTGTATTAAGATGAGACAGCTGATGAGACAGATATTGAACTGCTGCTGTGGTATTTCATTAAAGGTGTCTACTACTTTCTTACAGCTCTGAAGGCTTCAGCAGAGCTTTAGCTTCCTGGTCTGTAGAAGGGATGTCAGATAGGTGTTGGAAAAATGGTTGTCCATGGATACAGGTCCGGCTGTTCTCACCAAGCTGCTGTTCCATCCTCAGCAGAGTTTCCTCCACATCTTCCCTGGATAAATTTGTAGGCAACTGACGGGCAAGTCGCACTGCTTCACCCTGTGAGGTCAGAAATCAGATATTTAGTTAAATAAAGATAAAAATCTACTTTAATGTTTAATCTCAGTTTGTAGCATCTCTCTCACTTGTAGGTAGTTTGTGACTTTAAGTGGCCGGCACTCATGCACGGCCCTGGCCTTCCTGTGAAGAACTGCAGTCAGGATCTCCCTGAGGTCCTCCAAACCAAGGAAAGGCACGTAGTCTGCCATTGCTGTCACTTCCAGATGTCTCTCGGCTGACGTGAGGCCTGGCCAAGACAAGCAGAAAACAAGGATTAATATACTCCAGACGCTACTACTATCTCCAGGAAAGAATAATAAATAAATATTGTGGTTTACGGCTGGACTCATGACCAAGTCAAACAAGCAAAGGGCCAAATGGAGTGTTAAATGACTAATAGAAGCCCCAGCAGACTGGAAGGAAGTTGTCTTGTAGAGTGGAAGAATGATAGCTTCTCATTTCATGAGGAAATACTGCAAATCATGCACAATTTATATTTCTGATACACAACTTTGGATGCAAAATGAAAAAAAAAAAAAGAAAAGAGAAGAGAAGCAGAAACGGTTTCTTACAGATTTCTGTGCTGGTTATGTTGCCTGTGTAAGACTGCACTGTCCATTTGTTATATAAAGAATCCACGTAGAAAGCAAGAACTGACAAATGTCCTTATTGTAATAAAAGCATATTCAATTCTGTAACTTTAAAATGATAAAACCGGCAGAATCACTACAAGGGAACATTAAAACAATCCTATTAAAAGCAGAAGATATTTAGCACAGAAACAATCTCATATACGCCGCTACCTTCAGTCCCATGCACACCCACCGAGGCTGGCAGTGCCAAATGAAAATTCCTCGAATTTCTTAAAGGGCAACCATTCTCATCACCTGCACGCCGGGGTGCAAACCTACTGTGAGACCACTCGGTCAGGCAGAGAGCCAATGTCAACCGAGGTGAACCATTCCGGCAACAAAAGCAACCAACGCTCGCAGGACACTTTATACCCTTTGCAAGCGAACAGAGAAATAATTTCACGATAGTGATGAAGGAGCTTATTCTGGTTTATTTTTAAATCATTTAAGTTCATTTAATTTATTACAGCATAAACACGGTTAAACTCCACTGACAATAATCAGAACAATCGATCAATCTAAGGCCTAAAAATATTTGAGCTCAAAGTGTGGACTCTTTGTAAATATACTATGCTCGAAACACTTTTACAAATTAAATGTTTGTTGATCAATTATTAGCCAGCTTATCGGTTAATATGACTAATTTCTTGGTGTGATATTTGTTGAAATATATGCTTAATTCAAAGTTAACTTGTCACCATACTTTACTCTTTCTTGTGCAAGTAAAGCTGCTGTCGTCTAATTATTAAACTGATTAAATTACAAACAGGTTGTTTGATCTCAGTCCCCTCATGATTTACATCTTTACAATATATATCATACCTATTTTCATCATTTATTGTTGTTGTTGTTGTTGTTGTTGTGATGGACACATTTGTTCAAGGAATGGGAATATCCAACACTAATCCGAAACTCTGTCAGAAATAATTGCCTGTAATCCAGTTACTCGGGGGGCTGTACGTTTGACATTTCTAAGTGAACTATGACATTAATGATGGCAAATGGCTCCAACATTTGTGAAATGAAACTAGACAATCCATGAGACCTTTAAACAGCGTGACTCTTTCTGATTGTTTTTCTATGTTTAGGGACTATTTTGTCATCATGTGTAGAAGGATGTGTTCGCTCATATCAAGCTGCCTCATACAACAGCGTTACAATCTGAAATTTAGATTTACAGTGTACCTGGAGTAAGTTGGATTTTAAAGCCATTAGCCACGAGCCTGGGATCAGAGAAGAAGGTCCTTCCGTTTAGCTCAGGGCTTTGTTTCTCCATGTTGCACAAAGCTTCAGTATATTCAGCTCCCCCTAGACTTCTATAAAAGACAGACACAGAGATGTTTGAGTGTTTTCAGGCAGATAAGTCTGAATAGAAACCAGAGTTTGTCAATATAATATACGTATGTAAAGAAATTGGATGGGTTTCAACAACTGTCAGTGACTGATACGTTACCCATCTGTTAACTGTATGGGGTTCTGCAGACTCGCTGCTGGAAGTATATTATTCTCTAGAAGTCTCTTAAACAGCAAGGCTTCCTCCACTCGAAATGGGTTTAACAACATGAGCCTCTGACCACATAAAATGACCCAGGCGCTCTGAGAGGCCAGCCGGTTTACAAGACGGAGGCCCCGTGGCACTGCGCTGCTCTGGGATGAAAGGCGCTGAAGCTGCAGCCGAAGGGAAGGTAGGCTGCAGGGGAGGGGCAGCGAGGGCTTAGGTGCAGGGCTCCTATTCTTCTTCTGGGGCTGTGCAGAGAAGAGCTGGTCCAGCAGCTTCTGGTTGGACAGTGGGGCCTTGCGTTTCTGGCCCTGTGCTTGGCCCCTTTGGGCGCTCATGCTCGTCTCTCTGGGGCCTTCAGCAGAGGCTAACTTGATCCTTTGGTCGTGGCATTCCCGGTGTTTCTTTGCCTTCTCCTCATACCTGCAGAGTTCAACCAAGTCTTTTAGAGTTACAACAGCAGTGACGACCCCTCTTTGTTATTTAATCCAAGCTGTCATCCCAGCATGCACTGATTTTGTGATTTGTGGAACAACAATAGGCTAAATTAAAGGGGCACTCCACCGATTTTACACATTAAGTTCAGTTTACTCGTTATGGAAACTATTCAACCTATAAAACGATGACGATGTCATTAGGGTTATTCTGGATTGGGCCTAACACTGGTCCTTTAATATTTGTAACAAAACCCTGCTTTTTATACAGCAGTTGGCATAATAGAGGCAGGGGGATCTTATGAAAGATGTTATTGTGTTGCATTATGGGAATTGTAGGATCCAGTGGTTTTGGAACTAAAAATCAGCTCTTTGCTGTTTTGATTCTGACCATTTTTAAGACTTATTTCTTGTCAGTCCTCCAGCTTTATGGAAGTTTAACATGAAATCTTGATGATTCATTTACAAGATGGACCAGGGGCTCCCTCATTTAACCCTCATCTAACCACTTAGGCTCCATGCCTAACCCTTTTCCACACGTCTGCCTTTGGACCTTGAATATTCCTCATTCTAACGCCTTCCCAGAAGGGTACCTTAACCCTAACCCCAGACCATGCCTAACCCTCACTGCCTAGTCTTTGGCTGACCACAAATCCTAACATCTCGTCTATAGACTTTTTGTACGTTGGATATCCTCAAACATAACATCTTCCCAGACGGTTATTCTAACCTTATCTCTTCTATGTGGTGCTGTTCGTGCACCGTCTTTAACTACCCCAAACTGTGTGACAGCAGACGGAGGGTCAATGCGATGATTAATAAAAACCCTATTTCTAGGAATAATATAACCTTTTACACTTACTTACTATTTACTATAGTCTTAATTATGTGAAAGAACTATCCAGAAACTATTTTAAATTTAGATATTATTCAATGAATTATGAAGCCTTTTGTAAAGATCTTAACCGCTTATCCTCATCAGGGTCACGGTGGGATTAGAGCTTATCCCAGCCGACTTTGAGCGAGGGCTCATCACAGAGCATAAAACAAACATAAAAACATAAAATAAATATCATGATAACTTCAATGAATGAATCTGAAAACCCTCTGACAGAGTCAGTGATCTGTTGATATCGTAGTTGTATGGTTCATTTCTTCTGTGTATTGTCTATTGAGAACACACGGTACCTCGGTACAGGCAGAGTACATGTTGTAGACACACAGTACAGAGGCTGCTTTCCTCAGCAAACACATTTGCCAACTTATGTCTCCATAGATCTTCATATGTTACGAATTAGGGCTTACACTTCATGACCCCATTATTCAAATAACCTGCTTCGTGAACTTCGTGTAAGCACAATTCCTAGAAGTGGTGTGCCACTTAACGGTGACGGTGAAAGGAGCCAAGTCCTCGCCACATCTTATTTCATGTAGCAGTACAGCACGGCAGGATTCTAAACAGATGTCTTTTTCCATACACTCGTCCATACCTTATATAAGGCCTCAACAGCTGCTGATACACATTTTCCAACTTTGCAATTACTTTAAATTGGTATGCAGTAATCTTCAGTAATTAAGATGAAGTGCTCATTATTCCATGATGCTACTAGATGACGTGTACGTGAGCATGTGGACCATTTTAGAAGTTTTTTTTTTATTAATGACAAGCTCTTCCTATTTGTTAGTTTTGATACAAATAGATGAAGTGTTGCTGACAGCCTGTGCAATGTGCTTTATTTTATTTTTTTTCTATTTATTAATGTTTTCTATGCTCAGATTTTAGTCTTCATTTTGGAGAATGAAGCATTATTCTACCAAAAATGCACATTTATCTGATCATCACCTTTTTATTTTTTGTTTGTTTGTTTTGTTTTTTCAATCTCTGTCCCACCTTCATTAATATAAATCCTTTGGCTCTGGTCATATGTTCTGCACCAAACCTGTTCTTGCCACTCGCGCCACTTGTGAATTAAGTGTAGGTGAGATTTTAAATGGACAAAGAGATACAGAACATTTTGATATTAAATTTATGTCAGGATTTCTAATTAGAAATCAGGACGAAGAAATCAATATGTCAGTCAGTGTCTCCTAAATCTCATTGTCATTGTGTCACTATGAATGGACTGCTATGGGAAATGAAGACAATAAAATCTGCCACAAACGGGAGACGTGAATTCTCTGGACAGATGGCGTACTTTGGAAACAGAGGACATTTTATTATTAGTGATACCTGTTGTACTGCGGGAAAAGTCATCTACCCAAACCCCTATTTGACACAGTTGTCTGGAAATTAGAAACACAGCTCATATCAACAAAACTTCCAAAACTTTCCAGGCTTTTCACATGCGAATGACAGGTCAGACTTTCCCCCTCCTCTCTCTCTGCCCTGCAAATAACAAGAAATGGAAACAACTGCTTGGAAAGGTGAAGGTCTGGAAACTCACTTCTTACGGTCTTCCTCCCTCAGATTTTTCCACCTCTCGTGAACGGCAACGCTGATATCCTGCAGGCTGGCTGTGGGTTTCTCCCTGAGGACCTCTGCTCTGGCCTCCTTCTCGAACAGGGCGGCGGGAGACAGCGGTGCCCTGATGGCTCGGTTGTTGATCAGGTCATAGGCCGTCAGAGCGACCTGCTTCTCTGTTATGGCGTTGGACGTCTTTTTGTCTGAGCTGCTCCGACTCTTGATCTCATCTGATTCAGACTGATTGTTCTTTGAAGGTTGATGGATTTTGACGGGCTGCACGGGTTCTCCTGATACAGGGTCGGTGAAAGCCGTCCCCCGGCTCCACTCCTCGGCTGATAACTGGTCTTTGCTTGTGTCTGCACCTGTCACGGCATTGTCCTCAAGTCTCTCAGGGGAACCCGTTTCTGCTGTCTGAGTGCAGCTAGGCTCATCATAGAGAGAAAAGCTAGATTCAAACGTGGCTGGGTTCCGGTTGACATGCCAGTCCTCAGCTACAGAGGAAGAGGAAGAGCTGCCATTTGAGGTCTGACGCTTCAGTGAAGCATCAGTACTGACTGCTGTGTCACCATGCTGAGGTGCCTCATTGAGGAGGTTAGCATCATCCCCGTCGGGACTCTGTTTATTGTCCGGTCCTGAAGCATCAGTCCGTAAAGGACCAGGCGGGGAGGGAGATGTCTCATGGCCGAGCTGCTTCTCAGCTGTGGGGTCACCACTAGGCCGATAGCCATAGAGAGAAACCAGAAATGCCTCTACTGCGGTCAGCACAGCCTCCTAAATGTCAGACAGAAAAACATCTTGACGTTACACAGGATTTGATTTATAATATTATCTACGAGCGAGGCTGGATCATGACTGCGTCTGAGCAAACATGCTTTGATTCTACAGATTTTGGATTACGGTTGAATTTCGAGGCTACCTTGTCATGAAGAAGAACCTGGGTCTTGTCCGGTGTCAGATTGACATCGACAGAGGAAGGTGAAACTGTAACTTTAAGCATGAGGATGGGATAGCGGTTTCGGGCCTGGTCGTCGGGATACTGAGCAGTGTAGTGTTGACGCAACAACTGATGAATCACACAATCCAACCAGCATGTAGACAAACAGGAAATAAAAGAATGTTATTAGATACAAATAAAGTAATTGTTGTTTGAACTCTGCTGTATAGTCTTCTAAAATGAACCCTACCTTCATTACATCTTTTTGGTGGACAGGCCGGTTGTTGACAAATATAAAGGTTTTGTCGGGGTTAGATGAGCTTGTCGAAGAGTAATCTGCTCCAGGCTTCGGAAAAAAGCCCTCTAAAACGATCTGAATAAAACAAAAAATGATGACAAAGTTAATAAGTAATTGTCAGACATTAAACTTGCCAGAAAGACATCATAAAAAACAGGCGTAAGAAATGAGTGAACTTGGCAGGAAGGTTGTTAGTGAAATGAGATCTTCATCCTGGTGCTAACATTTTCAAACTGACACGCTCAGCAGTGTAACAGTAGTACTACCTAAGTACTACCTGGACATTACATAAACTTTAGCATCATTACATTTTCAATGATCGGGTGATCCATTCCACTGACAGCTGCGCAGCTGGGAATGAAGCCATTAATTCTGGTTGTGTACGAGCAAACAGGCACCAGCCACAGCATTCAGTACATAGACTGCACGGCATAATGAGGACGAGGAGGAGGAGGAGGAGGAGTGAAGCTGAATCAAGAAAGATGTAGAGACGTCTGAGTGTAGTGTGCACCGACATGCAGGCTCCACTATGAACTATGTCGGGCATTTTTCTATGAAAATTTGCATCATACATGATGACCTTTCGTCTGGAGTCACGCCAGAGGCAGTTCTCATGAGCTAAAACTGATGACTCAACACAAAACTGAACACTTAAAACTCCATTATGAATGTAAGCTTGTAAGAAATTATGGAAAGCTATTAATGTTCTACAGATTGCAAGCAGGATAGCTATGCTCTTTCTTTTTTTTTTTCTCCACATGGCCTCAGGCTCATTATTAGCAGCAACGCGCGCCAATGAAGTTAATAAATGAACTGCTGTTTCAGGTCGGGGCACATATGCTTCTCTCTATTTCTGCTCATTAGGGTCACTTTATGAGAGCACGAATGGCACCTCTGGCCCCAAAGGGCCGCAGCTATTTGTAGTCATGCTGCCAAAAACGAGTGTCACATTTTGTTCTGCAGAGGAACAGCTCTTACGACTCTCCCCGAGCGAGGCGCCGCTGAAATTGTCAACCTGGCTCCCTTGATCACTAAGCTTTGGTCTTGGGGACAAAGAGGAGAAACGTTCTCTTTCATTGCTACAGGGAGTCAAAGGAAAAGGTGAAAGGTTGTTCTCATAACTGGGCACCAAAGTGCAGCAGCAAAATAACAACAACAAAGAGGAAAATGAGAGAGAAACGGGGTGAAAAGGGCTGCTCCATATCTGTCAGACTAGATTAGTAGGGAGCCTGGCAGCAGGTACGAGCCACATGACACCTACCGTGACCAAGCAGAAAGTTACCGCTCGACAGTAATTCAATTACGATCAGCACCGCAAAGCTTAGCTAACAAAAAGCACTCACTCTTCATCAGGAAAGAACTCAAGAGAAAAGGGCAAGGGAATAGTTGGCCCACCACCAACTGACCACATTTGCTGGCTTCAGACCAGGCGTTCATGATGAGGTTATTAGCTCACGGTCAAGTATAACGTGCATGCTCTCATTTGCTCTGTGAAAAGTATCCATCTTAACCAGGCATTTAATGTAACACTGACAGCTCAAATTAGACCGATCTAAAACAAGTTAAACTAAATCATTATCGTTTATTTCCAATGCAAATCAAATGATTTCAAGCTTGTTTCTGAGTCCACGTCACCAAATCTGATTTGATTCTGTACTGAAAATGAGGATGAACTTGTTGACAATTAGTGAGTGATTTATGTAGATGAACTGCCATGATGGCTCCATCATAAAGGGCAAAGGGGCATGGGAGCCCCAGTATGAGAGCAAAGAATGGAAGGTGTGTGCACAAGGTGGGAGGGGTAAACACATAATACACGGCTGTGCCAGGTATGCGGCCGTGTGGCTCATCCATCAGAGTGCAATGCGCTCCGTGCAGTCTCTTCACATTCGCGGCATCGTTTCTGAACAATGATTAAAGGTGACTTTGTCCAGCTGGGCAACGGTCCATGCGAAACAATAAAAAGTAACAGCTAACCGTGAAACCAGAGGTCTGTGAACGTCACGAGAAAACTGTAACAAACGGCCGCATCGTCTCTGAAAGTCCTGATTATACAGAATTGCCCCATTTCTCTCTCATCTCGGCAGTTTTCCCCTTAACTAACCTCTGGTTGCTCTTGGTGATGGTGGCAAGGGAGCAGGTTGGCAACGGTGCTGGGCCCCAGTGTAGCAATGAGGGCGCTTCTGTGATCGGCCACCTTGGCCTTCTGCCAAACCACCACCTGCAACAATATGACACCAGTCAACTTCCACGAGTCCACATCAGGCGAATCACACTGCATAAACACCTGTCAAGATAGTAACTGGGCCACGACGCTGCAAACATATCTGGAGTTCAGACATTTTGTTTTCGTCAAGAGACTCAGCAAGAGATGGACAGAAACTTCAGCTTTAATGTTCAAAACCTAGAGAAAAGACATGGATTAAGAAATAATCTATGACATTATTGTAATTCAACATTCAAAAGGCTTTATTTCAACTATAAGCTGAAGGTGTTACATGCAACTACTACTTATGGATATGATGTGAAAATAAACAAAACATGCCCCGAAACATGTAGTTTATACTGTGATTTGTATGTTTTCATGAGGATTTCATGGGACATTCAAAGGACATTTAGTCACTCTTCATAATACTCAGTCTATATCATTTTAGGATTATGTCAGATCAGAAAATCTTACAAAAATATGTTGACACCCGTGTGTGGGCTTGTAGTTGTAGTGTCCACCAGTGAATATATCTCCTGGGTGTTGATTTCTAAAAGCATGCGCTCTGTTGCAGGGCATGTCTCAGCTATTAAATACGCAATTTGGCACATGTAAACGGATCACTCCTGTAAACAGTTCTTGAAGAAGCTGTGAAACACGACACAGGCCTGAATAGCAGAGTTGGAGATAAAGGATAGGGGCAACTGAGTGCTGATTGTACAAAATGGGTCCGCTACCCTCCCCTGACAACCTCGATTTCTATGAAAGTTAGATGGTGGTCGTGTGGCCCCTCCGTCACCTACACCACCTTTACACTTCTGTGTACAAACTGGCTGCAGCCTGAAACTGAATCTGGGGTTAGGTACACAGCTGTGTTCAGCAATATAATCAGCCAAATCAGAGTTCACAGTCAGGCATATTTGTGTTTGGAACACCTGACAGTTACGCTTAGCTGTGGTGGGAAAAGGTCGTTAAGGGATGGAAATGTCTAATTGCTAAATAATTCCACTCCTGAATAATCTTAATGTGTCATATGTAATGGAACAATCCAAAATAACTGTTTGTTTCTTTATTGTGCACACCAAAACTATGCAACCCTGTACAACCCAAGGGACAGGTGATAAAAAAGTGGCCTGAATACACGTTAAGAGACTAAATTATTGAGTTATTTATTTTTAGTTTCCATTTGCTAATTGACATTCATGTCACTGCAGACACTATAAACTCAAAGTGTCATATTTTTTAACGATGGAAGGGAAAATCTTGACTATAATTACAAATAATTACTACTAACGACATCTTATTTATGGAGTCAAGGTTGTAGTGATGCAAAGGCATGTCTGCAGACATATTAAAGACTCTGACTTGGCCACGTGTCAAGCATTTTATTTGTTTAAAATATATTGCAGATTTAAGATCATCCTTGTCTACTGTAAAGTTTCAGAGTACATTTAGATTTTTCTCTTTGTTCATTGAATTTGTGTCTTTCCTCCAAATACAGCTCTGTGTTGTTCAAAGCTCACACTATTATTTTAAATTAAATTACATTAATATTTTAGGATACAAACAGCAAATCTCACTTCACAGAATAGCTTTAGGCCAAACCTGAAGGTCAATGCCACAATTATCATACATGATAATGAGGTTCTACAGGCTAACATACTTTATCCCCATGTGTCTTTAACAAATGCTGATACAGAAATAAAATAATAAGCTGATTGATTGATTAGTGGATTTGATATGATTAATTATCATGTCAAAGTGTCATTCTCTTGTTTCAGCCTCTCCACTGGATTTGCTGATTTCTTCAGCTCTATATCATCGTTAACTGTTCGTTAAATATTTCGATTTTTGAGTCGTACATCGTGGGAAAACGAGATTGTTTGCAACTTTCTGACGCTGTATACACTGAACAATTCATAGAAGAAATGATCAACATAAATAAAAGTAATCTGCGGCCGTGATAAATGTAAAATGATGATCGGGTGAGGTTGGATGTTTTGAAGGTTTCATCGCTCAGCTTCAGTCCCAGTTTAAAGGTTACATCAGATGTTTTTGTAAATAGTTAAAAGGTCTGCTGTAACAGTTATCATGTACGTAATTATGCGCATTCAAATGCAACTAAATAGAATAATGTGGTAATCTTGGGATATTTCTTTCTTCAGCACATGCACACTAATTAAAAGAGTCCTCTGACTTCATGGCTACAGGTACATGCTGCTGTATGTGATTTCCATTAACCTGCACAAACAGTCTGTCCTCACTTGGCTCAATAAAAACATTTAGTCTGTGCGTTTCTAAAGTGCTTCTACAAGCCAAATGAATATTTTCCGTCACACGTGACGATTTCATAACTCGCTGACTCGCATTAGCACTGACAAAACAACGGGAGGCTGGAGACAATTACTGTCTTCAAGAAGGTGTTTGATTAAGTATTTACCTGACGAGCTGCTGCTGGATATCCTCTTGTAACTTTCTGTTTCAGGGCTTTCAGACGTTTGAGGGAGAGGCACAATGTACAGCTGTAAACTGAGGCTTTATAACACACACACACTCGTATTTCACCTAATGAAGTGAGTGACATTTGGTATGACAGGGTGGGATTTTTCTAGGCTTTTTGCGTTTTCCCTCCCTCCATTTGTCTTGTTGTTATTACTGTTTGCGTGTTTTACTTATTGAATAATTGAATATCATCATTTTGCTCAATATAATTTAGTTAAACGGAGTCACAGGTTAAGTAAACTGCACAACAGAAATACATATGAAAACAAATAATCAGTTTACTCAACCTTCTCCTGTACAGGACTAATCTCTGTGCAGACCATTTGTATTTGATCTACAGTTAATTTTGTTTCTTGCTCTTTGTTATTGTCACGTTTACACATTATTCCGTTGGAGGTAATTATTTTTGAGAAAGTGCTTTGTAAATATCGTGTATTATCATTAGCAGTATAAGTATTTATAGATGTAGTAGCAGTAGTAGTGTCAAAATGTTGAGGATTAATGAACTTTGCGAAATCAATCGTCCCTTTTTGTCTCTAAATCTAAATAAAGCTCCAGTTGTATGTAAATCTACAATGTGCTGATTTGGAGACGCTGATGTTGGGACAGTCATTTGAAGACTAATGAGGACACCTAGTGGTTACCACATACTGTACGAGTGAGGACTGAAGTCACTTTGTCACCATTAAAACAGCAATGTTTGACGTGTGTGACCTTTACCCACAGGCTCAGTTGTGTCGCAGAGAAAACTGAAACTATAATCCACCAAAATCTTTTCATTTGATTATCATACACATCAATGTAGACTAATACATCTCTCTCACACCTCTCATGAAGCTTAATCCACTTCTCTGATGTCCATCTCTCAGGAAATAACTTTTTATTTCTGTGATTAGTGACAGCTTTATCAAGGCCGACACTCGCTCCCTGTTTTTGTTGTCTGTCTCTCTCGCTCTCTAATCATCGGACACAAATCAAATTAAACTTCTTCGTGTCATTATATTTTGCGGCGTAAATTGCGAGTCAGACTCAGATTTAGAAGCTGTGTACATGAAATAAACAAAGGGAGAACACAAACACAGGTAGATTATCAGAGTTTAGTCTGTGAATCCACCTGGATAGTCTCTGCTTCAGAATCATTTCAGGCTGTCTGTGGAGGTTTGACTGATCTGAGTGTCTGATTGGCGCCCGGAGCGTGAGGAAGAGCTCCTCGCTGCCGAGCGTATCTGCTCCGCCTTCCACCATGTTGGTCAATATGCGTGTTGGACTGCGAGTGTGTCGCACATATGCATACGTTATCGATGGGAATTTATCGTTTTTATCGTGGGATGACATATTCTTACCGTGGGGAATATTTTTGATGATATATCGTAAACGACAATATATCGCACATCCCTACTGAACACACTGATTGTGCAGATTGACAGCTAAAATGTGCAGGGTGCTGCAGGAATAGTTTGAGGCAATTATAAGGGCATTTTGATGTTTTTTTACACAGTAAATGACATTTTAGAGCTGCTTTTCAAGCTCACACAACCTCAATTAAATACTAGTTCTTTGAATGCTTGGTGACTGGCTAGTAGAAACATGGTAGTGTTAACTTTGCCTAAATTGTGATCAGCCATCATTGTTGATTGTAAATAACTTCAGATTTGTCTTTACTAGGTTAAATCTGAAAAGGGTGTAGGAGTTACTGACCTTATTGTGAATAAGCGTGAGCCTCAAGTCAGGTTTTATAATGGCGTAGGCCATCAGCAGCTCATTCACTTTCTTCAGTTCCTCCTTGCACTTCTTGGTAGAGGAATAGTACTGCCGTCTCACTGGAAGATTCTTGAAAAGTTTCAGTACACTCACTGTTGTACCTGTAAAACACATAGAGCAGAGGTGTGCTACAGCTTTTGACATACAAGGCAGAAGGACTTGGGTAGAGTAGACCTGGACATCGTGGAAGGTGATTATTATTGTTCAATGTGTGTGTTCGAAAAGTCTTCACAATCTGAATAAAAATAGTCAGTTATTGGCTTTAAAATCCAACATACAGTAAATGTTAACTTCTTGCTATGCATGCCAGATTATGTTGCCAAATAATTGCCAGAAGCCTGAAACTACGTACTGTAGCTCACACAAATCAATCAACACCAAACACACTCTCTGCAGCCTGGAAAGGATGATGAACGCATCCATAAAGGAGAGCCTGCTGACCTTTCTGATAATTACATCGCTGCATAACTCAGAAATGTTCAGACAAAGCTTTTTATTTTGTTATTTTAAGATAATGGTTTTAGTCATAGTCTGGATGCCCGGATTTAGTAGAGTTGTGCGGTGGAGCTATTCAGGACATTCAGTGCCTGACCCTTTGAAACGTCTGGAAACATAATTTTCCATACTCTTTTCTTTTTTCCATCCTCACCCAGACCTGAAAATGAAAAACCAAGCTCCATACTTTTCCATACTGCGTAAGAACTCTGAGACTTTTGTCTCTTTCAGGCCCAGTGACCAAATATTTTACTGATAAGCCTTTTGAAATTAAAACCCTTCAACACTCGACGACATTACATCTCTTTCCCTCTCGTGACATTTTTACATACAGCATCACAGGTGCGTCTACTGTTTTTAAAGATATAAATGAATCGTGAAACCCAATCATGGACAAATTAGTAAGCGCTGGTGGGGCCAAACATTATGCAAATTGGTGTCTAAATCTGTCAGTGAGGTGGCAATGTATTTCCAGGTTACAACAACAGTCCTTGATTTTGTTGCTAACTCAATTATTGGTGCTTTACCTTGACCTAAGTGAGACGGCTTCTGAGAAACAATCTCCCCCGTGGAGTTCAGCGTGTACTGTGTGCTGATCTCATCCTCCTCTGTCTTTGTGGTGACAACAACCTGAAGAGAAACCAACCATCCCAGTTTATGAACTAGAATAAATACATACTGGTCTGTATTGTGCTGTACTGTACTCATGAGTGTGAGATGAACATGCAGATGACTATAATAGCTACACTTCTCACCTCGGCCACGGCACAGACGGAGCCCAGTGCCTCTCCTCTGAAGCCGTACGTCTCCAGACGCTCCAGGTCCTCGTGGCTACAGATCTTTGAAGTGAAATGTCTCACGGCCATCACAGGAGTATCGGCAGCTTTGATTCCATGGCCGTTATCACGCACTTCGACCCTGTCCAAACCGTAGTTCTCCTGCAAGGTGAGATTCAATATATAGAGAAAAAATGATGGCATTACAAACTTCATTGCAAAGTGTACTAATGTTGTTTTTAGCTCCATTGAGACAAATCCTCCTACACTTATTGTCCGTCACTAACTAATGAATGACATTTTAAAAATAAATACATCCACACTCTGTCATTCAGACACTGTACCAGTTTGATGTCAACGCTTGAAGCCCCGGCATCGAGGGAGTTTTCCATCAGCTCTTTCACGACGTTCAGCACAGAGGTGATGACCTGCGAGCTGGACAGCAGCCGCACCGTGTCTGGAGGCAGCTGCTTCATGATTCAAAGCACCTGATGAGCAAATGTTTGGTTTTAGTTTGTCTACTCTGGGAATAAGACCTGCCACGAAGCACAGTTTCAATGTACAAACCTTAAAATCAAAACATTGAATAAACACATTGATGTCTCCTGCATACATTAAGAAGCTACTAAACACAGCACATCAATTACTGTTATTTTTTTTAATTGAGATGGATCCAAACGACCAAAAAAAAGTCCCAGCTGCTACTTAACCAAACTTACACAAACACCAAGAGCAAGAGATATTGATGTAAACGGAGCTTCAAGTCTTAATTTCTGCTTTTTTATAATGATGTTTATTGATTTACCGCCATTAACCCTGCGAAAAATATTTGAATTTTACAATGAAGTTCCGGGTGGCATGACCTCTCAAATGCTCACTGACGCGTGAAAAATGACATATAACATATAATATACATAATAAATGTTCATGATAGATATTACTGGTAATACTGGGTTGATCAGCACGAGTAAGACCATAATCTGATGAGAAGACCTCACCTGAAGTCACAGTGAACTCCTCAATAAACCAGTTAACGACATTTAAAGACGTTTCACAGTAATGTTGACCCAACGTTAGATAAACGTTAAGTTAAACCCAGCCTCGTGGCGACGTTACACGCGACATTAACGGTAATTAACGGTAAATTTAAACTGGCTCGAGCTTCTTTGGACACGGGTTCATAAACAACACACGCACGCACACGCCGGAAGCGTCCTGATTCCCGCCCCCTTCGCTGCACGCTGATTGGTTAGAAGTGACAGGAGGGCGGGGTCATATATAATACGTGTATCTTTAAACCCTGAGCTGAAACTAACAGGTACAATCTTTTATTTATTTTTTATTTTTTAGAAACATAGCTTTGAGTAGGGCTGCCGTACTAAATACAATTAGGCTACAACTAACTATAACTTTTAATACATCTTAACGTAAACAACGTGTTTCGTAGGAGTTGCTGGAGGCGGGACGCAGCCTGAGAAGTCAACGCAAGGGGCGTAAAACACCATGAGGCTGCCTTGAGACCACGTCTGTTTCCGCTCGGCTCAGTCTACGACGTGCTGTCTGCACACATCAACAAGGAGATAAAACATTTCTCTCCATAGCAGTTTGTTTTCTAGAAATACCGCCACTGCTCGCTGCTACCTGTAAGTTTGCACCGCTGGGTGTTTTAAAAAATCACCTTTAACCACAAAGCGTTACTTAACCGTTTCTTATTTTACGTAACGACGCTGACTAACTTAAAATAGTGGTGGTTTGGTCTAGGTTATGTGCTGGAGACGAAAACATATCCAAGGGATGTCTCGTGTTTACACACCTACCTAACAGAGCGAGATAGGCTTTAAGGAGTATGTGACATCGGGTTGTGTTAAATCACTTAAGTATAGTCAGTTTGATTTAATGTAAGTGTTTATGTAAAAGGGGTTTTAACAGGCGTGCGTATCAGCAAATAGACAGTGGCAGTAGTTTGAGCACCAATGCACGCATTATGTGTGTGTGTAACTTTAACTTCAAGTCTTTTATAATTGGTGTTTTTATAAGTTCTGTTATTATATCTGTCACTTTCTGAATCAACTTTGTGATGTAGCTTCATCTTACATTAGAGTCACTGTGGGCAGTTAGTGTAAAGGCTTATATAATGTTTATTTGGTAGAAAGTCATGCTGTGTGTGTGTGTGTGTGTATACATACATATTTGTTAAATGTAATCTGGATGCTGGCATGCTCCAGGCCTTGTTGGTAGGAAGTCATCATTGCCCTCCGATGACTGCAACTTAAGCCGTGTTTTCTTTAACCCAGTCTGGCAGCTGAAAGTGTGTCAGGGGGTAAAGTTCAGCAAGATTGCACAAGATGCTTTTTTGTTATCATATTTAGACTTGCACGCAGGGCAAAGTGCTACAGTTGCACTTATGTAGTATCAGGTGCGTCTTCAAATACATATATTTGTAAATAATGCACTTTTTGCAGTCCTCTGCAGGGAGCGTATATTTGACTTTTTACCGTGTTGCAGAGCTTGTATAATAGTTTCAGTTTGTGTTATGTCAAAGGGGTTTTTGATCTGTCATTTTAAATACTTGAAATGTGACAAAGACATCCAATGCATTGTGCTTCTCATAAGTGTGTATTGTTTAGTGATGTGTATATATTTTCTGTTCACAGACCAGAATGAATGTGGGTGTGGCACACAGTGAGGTGAACCCAAATACTCGGGTCATGAACAGTCGAGGGATCTGGCTGACCTATGCACTTGGTGTTGGAATACTTCACATTGTGCTCTTGAGCATACCCTTCTTTAGCGTGCCAGTGGTGTGGACTCTAACTAACATAATACACAACTTTGTAAGTCACATTCTCACACTGCCACTCACCGGGCTAAACCAACAAACCACACTGTTCAGATTATTGTCAGATCACTCGCCAAAAACAATTAGCCTAATCGTTTTTGATTCAAGGATTACATTTTGAATACAACAAAAAAATGAGTCGTAGTCTCACAAGCCAAATGATTCTTGCATGCAGCTCGGTGTCTGTTACCTTGCGTCTTGCTTGTGCTTGTTAAGATATGCTCTATTTTGGGCAGGCTGTCCTTCTGGCATCCTGACGTGTGACCTATTATGATAATTTCCCCACTTCACATAAGGTCTGCAGACAGAACTGACCTTTCATTGTTGCACGACTGGCCTCAAATGAAGAAACAAGTCTGTGTGCGTGTGTGTGTGTGTGTGTGCGTGACATCATTAAGTAGTGCAAGCTCGAAGCAGTTAACAAGGATTGTGTATCACAGCCAATACGGGAGGCTATTAACAGTAACGGCCAAGGTCAACTATAGCCTATTGTTTTCCACACAATATAACAGCAGTGTGCTGATTATGGCTCGGCCGTTATGTCAGCATTTTAGTTTTATTACTTTTCCCGCTGTAATGCAGGTTTTCCATTTAAAGCTGAATTCCTGTGTTTTTACATAGGCGCGTGTAATTGAAAGGGACTGTCATTCCCAAGACAGTTATCCTAGCAGTAAATCTGCATCTTAACATTCCTTTTTTTTCCTTCTTCTTGACTGTATCTTTATCAAGCACAACAAGCCACAACTTGCGCTACAGCCAGAGGCTTTACAAACTATTTGCAAAGAAGTCAAAAGGGAGCTTTTTAATTTCCAAATATTAAGCACATTATTCAAAACCTATAGTTTTTTTTAAGGTTTACTCCAAATTCACATGAACTGATAACATGTGGCACATGTATTTGGACACACTGCTCTGGCCTTGTTCTTTACTGACTTCAATTACTGCACTGCTGGCTATGTTTTTGTCCCCACAGGGAATGTATGTGTTCATGCATGCAGTCAAAGGCACACCTTTTGAGACCCCTGACCAAGGAAAAGCCAGACTTCTTACACATTGGGAACAGCTCGACTATGGCGTGCAGTTCACTTCATCTCGAAAGTTTTTCACCATATCTCCGATCATTCTGTACGTATTAGATATTGTACGATTCTGTCTTTACACGTGTAATTTTAAAGTTTCAAGTCCTGGTCATTCACACTGACAAATATTTCTTGTATTAGAGGAATTTTATGTTTTGTTTTTTTCTAACAATCTGTCTGTTTTGCTCCACAGATACTTCCTGGCAAGTTTCTACACAAAGTATGACACGACACACTTTGTCATAAACACTGCCTCACTTTTGAGCGTCCTGATCCCCAAGCTGCCACAACTACACGGAGTGAGACTTTTCGGCATCAACAAGTATTAAGTTATCGTACATGCTGTGTCTCATAGCAACAGAAGTTAATTCCTGTGTAGCCTGTACCGCCGATGTGTGTACTAAGTCGTACAGTTTGTGTAAACGTCACTGTCGTTGTTTCGATATATCAGGTTTAAGAAGAAATGTTAAAACAAACAGAGGTTAGTTTGTAGATGACAGGATGCCATATGCATTACTAACTTATGTGAATATTTAATAATGTATTTTTGGCCTGCGTAGACCTGGGCTGGCCCAGGCATTAGCAAGGCTTTTGGTTGAGTTTTATTTTTGTCCGTCTTTGCCCATCAATTTACATGGCAACACAAATTGTGAGTCTGTTTCTAACCACAGAGATGTCCCTAATGTATTTTTCAAAGATGTTTACTTCCTATGGGTAGGAGCCTGTGGCTCGTTGTTTATTGGTACACTCTCGTTTTGTACTGGGTGTCAAACATTCATGCTGAGTGAAGAATGGAATCGTACTTCTCATTTGCATGATTTCCTTAGTATGTGAATCATTTCTCATTTGTAACTCAATCAAAACAGGGCAGGCTTTTTTTTTTTTTTTCCTTTTTTCTTCATCATCGTTCAGTTTTATTTTGTGACTGCTAAGTCCTGTATGTTAAAGAAAAAGTTCTGTATGTAGAAATGAGACAAATTATTGTTGTCAGGTTAAGTGTTTACTGAGGGAGGTCTACAGTGTCTCTGTGATAATCTTATGTTCATGTAGCTGCTCTCTTTAGACTTTTTGCTATCATCAAGGCAGCTAGTCCTGCTTTGTTTGGCCATAGCTCATAGTACTCTTGAGATTTCTTGTTCTTAATCTTATTAAAATGTTCGTGCCCTCACATCTCTCATGGTGTGCTGTATTGTGTGGTTCCCAGTAATGGGAGTGGATTTCAGGAATGTAAGTGAGACTTTTGGGTACTTTCCACAAAAGAAGAGTAATGTGAGCATTCTCTCAGATGATCAAGAACTTGTTTAGTCTACAGATGAACACAGAACAACTTTTACAACAATGTGAGCTGCTCCCATGAACTGTTTGGACAGCAGAAAGCTCAGCTGTCGCAGACACCAAACCTTTGACCTGAGAACGCTGACAAAGGCTTATCAGGAAAGGCTGTCTGCACTGGGTGTGGAGTATCACAACAAACTAAACAAGAATAATATGATGGCTGGAAACATCAAATTAAAATATGAGCCTCTCCAAACTTGATTTGTCAGATATTTCCATGTTAAAGCCACAAGCTGGATTGGATTTCTACAGGTGTGTTCAATATCCCCTGCTGAACAATGTGACAATGTTTTTTTTGTTTGTTTTTTTTTATTTGGCAGACGTGAAGTCCACAAAGAAAGAAAACACCTGCAGCCAGCTGTGACACTCATTTCCAGCAGGTGGCTCTTCTGTCCAAGCTGCCATTACTTTCTTTGTACGTGGCGATATTAGATTTCTACACCTGCAGTTATAAACCGCTTTACATTTTTACTTTTCTTCCCTGCAGGTGACACAGGCTGGTATGTATGAAAGTAGTCTAGAAGTAACCAAATCTGAGAGTAATAATTCAGGTTAGCATTTTTCCATATCTGGACCTACAAACTGAACCTTCCCTTCTGACCCTTAAACATGAATATAATTTTCTGTACTTTTTAAAAAGTTTACCTTCAGATCTATGGCGCCGTATGGCACAGTTGGGCTTAGGCATAGGAATACATAAATTCTAATGTTTGGACAATGTAGTGCTAAAGGAATGTCAATGAGACTTCTGGGTACTTTCAAGGTCAATGCAGAGAGCAAGGTGATGAGAAAATGCACACTATAGCGTATACTAAATAGATTTTTGGGCTTATTTATGTGGCTAAAAAATGTTTTTTTTGCTTCCATACCAAGACTTGTGTCTGCTTCTCCAAACTGACCGTTGTTTACTGCAAGTGCCTCATACAACTTTAATCTCACGGTCAAACACCTCCATATGAAGTAAAGTCTGCACTACAGTGAGAACCTTGTTAGTGGTTTTCATCTACGCACGTGCTCTCAATACAACAAACACCACATGATTAAAAACTTTAATTAAAAGTATGTAGAACTTTTTATTTCTGTAGTTGCGATAACTAAAATTCCCCAGCTCCAGTCCCTAATTAAATTAATACAGCAGTCATCTACTTTTCTGTAAATGTTCCATTTTAACATGGTCGTCCACAAGATCCTCACACTGCTTTCCCAGGACTCCTTTGTAAACCTCAAAGCGATGGTTCAAATCTTTCTGCGTGTGGATTTTATATTTGGTTCCTAAGGCCCCGTCAACAGAGGCAGTCCCATAGAAGACGCGACCTATCCGGGAGTGTACCAGCGCCATTGCGCACATAACACAGGGTTCTCGGGTCACATAAAGGTCATACCCGGTGCATATGTATGGCTGAGAGCTCGCCTCTGCATCAGGAACTTTCTGAAAGGTGTCTGAGGTAAATGTGCAAGCAGGGTATCTGTCAAAAGAATAACATCCACCGCCCTGGCTCCGAGCAACAAGGTCAATGCAGACCATGACTGCATGATGAAGTGGATGGTCACCTCTGCAGTCATGGCCCACTGCGATGATTCTCTCCATTACTGGGTGGACCATCACGGCTCCCACCGCCTCCATTCCTAACTCTTTCCCCGCTTTGGCGGCAGTCAGCGCAGACATCATGTACATGTGCATCCTGGCTTTCTGAGGTGGACTGAAGAGCTCTCCTCTCAAGGCGACGGTCACCTGCTTGTCCTCATGAAAGGAGGTGGGCCAGTGTTTGCTCGCCAGCTCAAACTGGGGTCGGGTTAAGGGGGGACGTGCAGGGACCCTAACTACAAAAGGCTCACCCAATCCGTCACTTCTAACTCCATCTGAGGGGAGCAGAGAGTCGATGCTGAGAACCTTCATGTCTGGTGCGTCACTGACGAGGCACACAAGGACTTCCAGAGGGTGAGCACTGCCCTTCTCCTTGACCGCCCGCACCCTCTTAACGTGCTGAAGGCCATTCAACGGGTAGAGGCTGTTGAGCTCCCGGACCAGTCGAGATGTCTCTTTCTTGTTGACAATGGGTGCAGCAAACGCCTCGATCAGCTCTACGTCTTGTGACTGCTCATCTGACAGTACAGGATAAGCAACCCAGGAGTCTGTGTCACATACTGACCCTTTCCAGCGTTTCGTCTGTGGCTCCATTGTGTTGGTGTCCTCCTGTGAAATATGATTTCACACCAAAGTGAAACAATGTCAGTGCATTTTCAGGACAGAGTACATGATGATAAAAGCCTTCTGTTGTGAGGCTAAGACTGGTCTATATAACAACAGTCAACAATCCCAACAGTTTCTAACTCAACACAAGAACAAGATAACAGCAAACTTGTCATGAATCCTACACTCTGGTTAATAAGTGACACATGGAATGAGTTTCTGATGGTAGATTAATCAGCCATTATGTTATTCTTAATTTGTACAATAAAATACGATGAAATTTTGTACTTGTGTGAACCAAAACATGTTAATTTAAACTGTATTTTCATACTTAGTGTGTAGGTAAAGTGGTTTTAGTGGATACGTAACCCTGAAATTTGTTTATTAAAGAGTTGTGACAGACATACAGTACTGTATGTACTCAGCAAGTTAACGTTAAAAGTGTCTCTGGTCTCTGGTGGACAAGTTATTTAATGGTATCAAAGTTTTTTGATTATCTCAAAACACATCTTTGGCATATCAGTACTGCAATTACTTATCTTCCCAAAACGATCACACTTAAATAAATCCATACACAAACACGATGAATAATAATTTTATATCCGTTTTATGTTTGTAGTGCTGAAACAAGACATTGATGAATCAGTCATTCATCAACTGAAAATACAAAAAGATGATTACAGAGCTGCACATATATGTTTGGCCTTCTGATAATAAAAAATAATAATGTAATAATTACACATTGAATACTTGAATTTAAAGACATCATTCTTCTTTTATGTGTTCTATAGATCCCTTAAAAGAGATTAATTAATAGTTAAGCATGTTTAGTTTATATCACCACTGATAATGTCCAGAAAGCTACAGCCACAGCTCCAGAGGTGACATTTAACCAAGCCCGAAGTGATCCATATGAAATAAAATTCATAAAGCAGCCTGAAGGAGATTCCCATTGATTGATTATGCTTGATGGTGTCAGTAACAAACAAACTATCAGGTCAACATGCAGTCCTTTCTTCATTTCCTCCCCAGTATGAGTTTCGCCTTCATAACTTTTGGCACATGTCGTATAGTCAGTGACACTCTGGTGTCTCGGGTCAGTGTCTCTCCTAGCAGGGCCCCAGCGGCAGACAGGTTCACCACCTTGTCCGTCATCGTGTCCTGGTCAAAGGGCTGGATGCCGTGAAGGAGCCGCTGGTACATTTCATCCTGCAGGATCAGAAGACTGCGCGGCTTCACCAGCAGAGAGAAGAGGAAGCGGCTCTCCTCGGTCTGCGGCGCATCGCCGTCCAATCTGCTGATGGGCGTGTAGAAGTCGAGGAGGGTGTGAGAGCCCAGGCTGATGGTGGTGACAGTAGGGTGGTAGAGAGGGCCGTCTTCATGAGGCATAATCCCTTCTCCTTGTTTGTACTCATTCACCAACACGTGATTGGCTGTTTTCCCACTGAAGGCACCCAGAGAAGAAATCTTCTCACAGTACACCTGGAGCCAGTCGGGGATCTTTTCTGCCAGCATGCCTTTGGGATGTGGTAACCCTCCCCAGTTCTGAAGCCGTCTGCCGGACAGCTGGGTCCATTTAGTTTTTGGAGACTTATACACCTGCTGAAGAAGGTGGGACTCCTCATCTGCAGATATGAACTCTGGGATGTAATACACTGTTGGTGGGGCATCATTTATGACAAACTGCTTCAACTCCTCCAAAATAAAAGCTGGCTGTTCCATGCCTCCTTTAGAAAAGTCAACATGAAACGCTTGTTAAAACCCAGGTACGTGGAAATCAATAAAATCTGACTGAAACGTCTCAAGTGTGCATTAAAACTTCCTATTACTGTTATCTAATCTACTGGAAGAGTCACACTGTGAGCTTTAGATCACATCCTGGTCCAGGATGTTGATAGCATTAGCAGCTTTTAGCTTCGTCAAGCCCTTTACATCGACTTTTATACCTACAACACAAGAAACACAGTAGAGCCAGAGCGTCAAACAAACCGTATGATCCGTAACAAGCTCACTGGCACCTGTGAAACAGGTACTGGTTTCTTAAAAAGCCGGACAGCGACAGAAAAGTCCCACACGCTAAAAACACGTACACACGAAGGAGGTGGTGGTGGTGCATTTAGTGTCATGGTAGGTGTGGTAAAAACGTGATCCAAAGTCGGAATCATTACCAGTTTATTTGTTTGTTTGTTTGTTTTTTGTTGTTGTTGGGACTCTTTCTGTTAATTCCCCAAAAGTCACCGTTTTTTGGTGGTGCCTTAAAATAAATAAACTTTCCACTCCCCCAAAAAATACTTTACTGCGTTATCATGTGGTATTTTAAAAAATACGATTTTTTTCTGTTACCCGTGAAAGCAGCACAGACCGCTGCATGTAAACGGCTATTTTTTGTTTCTCACGCGGCGCCGCTGCCTTTATTTAAATAACAACGAACATATTTTAACCACGAAGTGACACGAAACTTTAGACTTTACCTCTCTCGACATCAAAACTTAGATGGAAACAGCGGTTTGGTTGGTGAACGAGCACAGTTCAGCCGCTCCACAATGTTTCTGTACGGGTGCAACAGACTAAAATGTCCCCCCCCCGGACAGCATGCAACAGCGAGACGGAGTTACTTACATGTGACACAGCCACACGGAACCAGTGCAGACAGACTTTGGATTTATTTTGTGATGCTGTGCTCACATTTATCTCGTCTCTAGTTCACAGCTGATTCATGACCATGTTCCTTACTAAAGCAAACATCCTGCACAGGCTGCCACAGGTTTGTTTCCCTGCTTCATTTGGGAAAGCACACTCGTCCAGGCTGGTTTTGGGCATTGAGACCAGCTGCGATGAGACTGGAGCTGCTGTGCTGGACGAGACAGGTCAAATACTGGGAGAGTCTCTGCATTCACAGAAAGAAGTGCATCTGAGGTGGGTGTCAGAGCTGTGTTATATTGAGATCATTGTAGGGTATTTTTCTGACATATCTTTCCCCCACAGGACAGGTGGCATCATCCCCACAGTGGCACAACAGCTCCACAGAGAAAACATAGAGCGTGTCGTCCATGAGGCTTTGCAGAGGAGCAACGTGGATGCTGACCAGCTCTCGGCTGTGGCCACCACGGTGAAGCCGGGCTTGGCCCTGAGCTTGGGCATCGGCCTTGAGTTCAGTCAGAGGTTTGTGAGGAAGCACAACAAGCCCTTCATCCCCATCCACCACATGGAAGCTCACGCCCTGACCGTCAGGATGCTTCAACCTGTCGCCTTCCCCTTCCTGGTCCTGCTTGTCTCTGGTGGTCACTCGCTTCTCGCTGTGGCCCGAGGAGTCGACGACTTTCTGCTTTTGGGTCACACTCTCGATGAAGCTCCAGGGGATACACTGGATAAAGTAAGACTGTGAGCCCTTAAACTGGTCTTGATGTTCAATATGGGATTATAAAGAATTAAAATGTTGTTGTTTGTGGATTTATAGGTGGCCAGACGGTTGTCTCTCATAAAACACCCGCAGTGCTCGACGCTGAGTGGAGGGCAAGCGATAGAGCTTCTGGCAAAGGACGGTGACAGGACGAGGTTTCGCTTCAGGACGCCTATGGGACAAACACACAACTGCTGCTTTTCTTTCGCTGGGCTGCGAAATCAAGTTACCATGGCGATTATGAAAAAAGAGGCAGAGGAAGGTATGAGGACAGTCATCAGATTCATAGACATTTTGCTAAAAACGTCTCTGTCTTGATACATTAGATTTGTAACTGTCTTCTCTGCCTGTGTAGGTATACGACAGGGGTCACTGTTATCCTGTGTGAATGACATTGCAGCTGCTACGCAACACACAATAGCCTCTCATCTTGCAAAGCGCACACATCGTGCCATCTTGTTCTGTAAGGCAAACAGCCTGTTGCCGGAAAGAAACCCCACTTTGGTGAGTGTGTCACTTTACTTTGTGTTTCATTTAAAGGACCAGTGTGTAGGATTTACAGGCATCTAGCAGATCACCTCGCCTTACCTTTCCCTCTCAAGCGTAAAGAAGTGAAACGAAATGCAAAAGGCTGTATCTAGAGTCAGAGTTTAGTTTGTCTGTTCTGGCTTACTGTAGAAACATGGCGGATGGTGTGGAAGAGGACCTGCAGGATCTGTAGATGGGTAAGAGGTAGCAAAAACATAGCATGTTTTATTTTCAGGTGATTATACACTAATAAAAACATAGTTATGAATATTATATTCTATTTCTGTCATTCTGTTTTGTTTTGTTTTTAAATCAATGAAAATAAGTTGCTCATTGCTCAAAGGTGATTGTAAATTAAATTTAAACCCTTTAACCTTATTTCTACTTTCTTAATTAGAAGGTTGATTCTAGAAGTATGGGCACTACGGTTCTATGGTTACTACCCTTAGATTATTATGTATATTATTAGATTAAATTATATTATTATTATTATTATTAGATTATTGTACTTGTGCTCCCAGCATACTGTCTTATATGAACATCTTGTGCGTATAGAAATACTTAAACAACTGACTCAGATTATAATTACATTTCTTTGTGCTGGTTCATCCAGCCCCGAATCTAAAGTGGTGAAAGGTCCAGTGTGCGTGAGATTTAGTGGGTTTTATTTACAGAATATGACAGAAATTGAATGGAATATTCATAACCATGTTTTTATTGGTGTATAATTACCTGAAAATAAGAATTGTTCCGTTTTTGCTACCTTAGAATGAACCGGTAAGTAGAGGGGGTTGCAGTTCACAACTACACAGCTAGATGTCACTAAATCCTCCACGCTCGTCCTTTAAAGAAAAAGGCTGGTCACTTATTGTCAACAACAATGGCATAAATACTCACGAGTGCCCCAAATGTGTATTAATATGCAGCTGAAAATAGTCCCAAACAAATTAGTCCTGTCTGAGTATCGTTTGGTATTTGTGGACTTCATCATTAACTCTTCTTTGACAGGTGCTGTCTGGAGGGGTTGCAAGCAATCAGTACATCCGCAAGGCTTTGTCCATCGTCACTGAGATGACAGGACTACACCTGCTCTGTCCTCCAGCCAAATTCTGCACTGACAACGGAGTGATGATTGCATGGTGTGTGACAGTGAATCTGATTAGATGGTTCGTGCCACTGTGGAGTCTGATCCACCTGAGACAAATGTACGTTTTTCTGTTTTAAACCAGGAACGGCGTTGAGCGCCTGAGAGAAGGGAAAGGGATCCTGCCTCCAGATGTGGACGTCTTCTATGAGCCAAAGTAAGTCAACACTGAGCAAAAGATCTTATTTATAATTTTATTGGAGAGGGACTTGAGTTCTGGTCTGATTACTCTCTGCTGCTAATTAAAACAACATTGGCTCACATATGTATTCCAGGGCGCCGCTGGGAGCTGACATAACGGCGGAGGTGGAGGCAGCAGCCATCAGGTTGCCGTCAGTCAGGATGAAGATCCTCAACTGACAGACAGCAAAAACAGTGTTTTGTCACTCCTAGATTTCCCCAGTTCAAAGTATATACCATGTATGTACTATATATGTAAAAGCACATTAAACAGCTATTTATTAATAAATGTGTTTTTATATGTTTTGGTTGAATTTTTTAAAAATAGCCCTTAAAAAAATATCATTAAATACAAAATCAAAGTGGCAGAGGTAATGATAGTACGTTTCATAATACGAACTAATACGTACTAATACCTCATAATACGTTTCTTGTGTTGTGGCTTGTTTTTAGAACATACCACATTTATGTGGAATAATAACAAATAATAACATAATTCAATAACAAATTTGAACATTGTGAGGATTGAAGCAAGAACCTGAGGGCATGGAAGATTGATTTTATTGCATACACTCCTATTTGATTGTAAGGTGATTTCAACCCATTTTCAAGAATTAAAATGTCTTGTTATCACAAAAAAATGAATAGTTTACTGATGAAAACATAGTCACAAATAATATATTCTATTTCTGCCATAGTCTGTAAATAAAGCACCCTAAATCTCACACACTTTAAGAAGTAGGATCACTTTCTCAAAACATTAAGGAACCTTTACTCATTCTGTTTATCAGAAACATTCAAAATGTTTGGTGATTCATGGTTTTCACTGGGCAGGAAGGATACTTTGTAATCTGCAAAGTAACTAATGCTGTCAAAGCACTAAAGATGTAGTAGAGTAGAAGTATAACGTTACAATGGAAATACTCCAGTAAAGTACAAGTACTTTGACTTTGTCCTTGACAAAGAAATGTACTTAATTATGTTTCACTGTTGACTGTTGAGGTGCAGATACATAAACTCACCACTAGAGGGTAGTGCTTAGTCAATAACACACATTTGTCTCAATGAGAAATAAATTGCTGGACAGTTGAACATAATTTAATGTTCACTTGATATTGTTAACAGCTGTATAAACTAACAATTGCACATCTACACAAGGAGTATTTATACTCATAAACTTTGAATAATACCTTTACTTTTATTTATGGTTTTAAATGTATGACGTTTGCTTACATCTCCACAGTGGGGTATTAGTACTTTTACTTGACTTCTTCCACCACTGCACCAACTTGCTCAACATGCAGTAGACGTCAATAGCTACAGTAATTGACTTGTTGATGACAAAATAAAATGCATTTATTGAGGAACATAGAGAGAAAACATGATCAGAAAGACACATTTGTCTCATCAGGCCTGCCCTCACATGCCAGATACATCCAGGTGGAATTTATGAATCGTTTGTTTTTATCTTGGTAAAAAGCCAATGAAACCCTGAGACAATTACATGTGAATAACACGTGACATGCTCTGATTTTCCACACACACTATGGTTTATTTATTGTGATACTAAATACAGTTGTTCAACTGGATACAACACATGATTAGTACTACACAGAGATGGACACAAAACCTGTAAACATGTCTGATGAACCACAACACGCATCCATGTCCATTTTATCATCAGTTATATTCAAACTTCTCCATCACAGCAACATCATTTTTTTTAGGCTTTTTTAGGTTTTGACATCCTATCAGTCTTTGCAGTCAAATTTATATCCTCCTCTATCTGTCGATCTGTGATATTGCAGAATAGGGGGAAGAAGAATTCACAGGTCTGGTTATACCACTGTCTGAAATATCACATGACAGTCGTGTTACAGTTTAAAAGCCACTGACTCCACAACATTGTGTAATCATGTGGTTTCTTCTTTTGCGCCGCAAAGTCACAAAAATACAAAGATAAAAACATTTTTTAAAAGCTAGAATATAGTGGTAGTTGCACAGAAGTCAAAGTTTTCACAGGTGTTGGAGAGATCTTACTTGCATGGTTAAATAGAGAGGCTTGTTTTCTGGCTTGGAAAAAGGTTGGCGACTCCAAATACTTCAGCACAGTTATTTCCTGTCTGCCTTTAAATGGAAAAATTCACCAACCATGGAATAGAAGAGGCTCTTCTCTACTCCCACAGTATGTTCGACAGGCCAGAATGCATGCACAGGTTTCAAAGTGCATCCTGGGTAATGTAGGGAAACCACTAATTCAAGTAGAAGTGATGAGGCAAGTTGAAATAAAGTAAAAAAAGTAAAGGTTAATTACAAAATAACACACAGTGTACTGAAAATCATAATGTGGCATCTAACAGTGTACAAGAACATCTGACCTTGTCTTTTATGTCTTGTTTTCGCTCTAATTAATCAAAGCACATGAACTTAAAAAAGAAAAAGGACAACACTAGAGCTCATCGTGTTCATATATATTATACTCTTTCGAGCTGATCAGTCCGTCTTTGTTTTGGTCGTTCTTGTAGAATATATCATCCATAATCTTCTGATAGAAAGCGTCATCGCGAGGCTTCCCTTCCTTTCTTAAATACTCCAGTTTCAAGTATTCTTTCACCTGGAAATAAGGGAACATCAATAACAGACTCACATTGTACTTTTACGACGCTCCACTTAGATTACAAGACCCTGTTGTGCTGAACTGTGAACGTTATTGATATCAGGTCATTCACTTCTTTGTGCTATCAGCAACGTCATGACTACAAGTAATAACATTGTTTTCATTTGGCTGTTATCGCGTTATTTAAATTCGGGTCATTCTTGTATGTGGGGTCAACTTCCATCCCTAAAAATGGGCTTCCCCTGTGGTTTGTACAACTGATATTGTCCTTTTTCTACATGTTTTGTTTTGTTTTTTTGCTGTTAATAAATTAAAGGTAAAATTATTTATAGCCTGACAACTTCCTTGTACAATCAGTGGATGTTTATGATGTGAGATAATGAGAACAAAAACAAATGTGGCCTTGATTCTTTATGAGGCAACAAGGACAGGTTACTTTGGGAATCTAGCATCGAATTTAAATGAAGGTACACAGTCATGGAAAACACTTTCCAAGGGGAAATCAAGCCTTATTACCAAGGCTGGTTTATCAACTGCTCCAAACTAGATGTATTAGCTGGTTTGTGCTATCCATGACTGATATGCATTCATATTTTGGGAAATACACTTACTTACTTACCAAAAATATATATTATATATACTGATACAACTTTCATGTCCAGGCGTCAAGTATCAGGCTGGAGCTAGGAGGCGATTAGCTAACTTTAGCTTAGCCTAGCTTTAATATTGGAAGCAGGCTAAAACAGCTAAAGTGGCTTCCTGCAAAATTTAAAAATATGCCTGTCAGGACCACTAAAGCTCACTCTGCATGCATATTTTTGAGTTTGAATACCAAACGAGGAGAAATCCAAGACTAATTTTGGCAACCTTGTGGCTGTGAAGCCAATGCGGAAGTGCCAAAAACTGCAGTTCCTTGACCGGACCAGAATGAGTCAATCTCCATAAGCCCCCATGTTAAAATGTCCAACTTTCACAGCAGAAATAAACAAGTTTACAGCTTTAAAAATAACTTTTAAAACTAAAACTTTTCAAATTATAAAAAGCGTAAAGTTGTGCTTATTTAACCGCTTTGATTGACAGGTGGGTGGCATAACAGATGTTTGAGCAACCAGGTTTCAAAATTTAGTTTACCCACAAGCACAGTCAAACATAATGTAAGGCCTCTACAAAGAGAAAAAGGTGTTCAATGGGGCCTATCAACTACTTTTTCAAAGAGAAAAAGGTGTTCAATGGGGCCTATCAACTACTTTTTACTCACTTGCCCTCTAGCAAAATAAGTAATTTCAGAGATTTTTCTGTCTGAGATACTTTTGTGCTAAAGTTATATTTACCTCCTCCTTTGTGAGACTTCTGTCTTTATTAGCGTCCATATTCTTGAAAGCCTCCATGCTGCGTGGTCCCCTGGACACAGCGTAAACCTCCACTTCAAAGATCACTGTGGCATTCGGCGGCACTGGATCTATTTAATCAGCATGACAGCATATCAAGACAACAAGTACTTATCATGCTGTAGTCATGTCTCTACTTGACAGGATGCAGCTATGAATTAGATTTGACAACATTTCAGGAAGAATCAGAGTTTCATTTCAAGAAAAAATGACTGAGTTTATCTGGACAAAACAACTTCAACAACTACATAAATTAATCAACTGTAGGATAACACCGGACTGATTTAGCATCAAGGGCAAAAATGTACAAAATGTAAAGGCCCATATAAAGTATGACATTAATCCACCAAGATAAGAAAACAAAACAAAACTAGCGCAACATGCAATTAAAGTTTGTTTTTACTGAGCAGCAAGAACAAGGACATCGAGGCTCTATTGATATTTTCACTCACCAACTTCTCACGTCTGCAAACTGGTGCAGGCACAACAAAAGCATGCACACCTAGCAAAACCATTTCCTCTGCAGCTAAAGTGTAAAATCAAGTGACAAAACCTTAAATCCCAGAGTCCAGGCAACCATCAGTTCATAGCGCATTTACTGCATGAACACCAACATGAAGAGGTTTAAAGAGGAAAAGACTAACCAGCTGTTAGATTTCTATAAGTGCTCCAGTGCATGCAAGAAAGAGTGAAATGAAGTAGAGACCTTTAAACCGTTGCACATGCATTGCTCACAGTACATGCCATTGGGAGGATGAGTAGCAAACACTGCGAGCGGTGTGGCGCTCGTTCAACTAAAGTGCTGTAAAAGAAGACAAGACAGCGTGAAGGCAGCTCTTCCAACACACATAACAATACTACACAACACAGTTTGTGTCTGTATAAGTACAATTTGTTGTTTCTAACACGGTAATCACGACACATGCATGCTGCTGCTTCCTATTTTAATTAATTTCCTATGTTTGCTGCGTCCATTGATGTAAATTAATTTCACAGAGACCAGAAACTGAATCTCATCATTTTCAGCCTTTGAAAACAGTCATATAATGTGATAAAATAATTAATTTTCAAGTCTTAAAAAAACAACCCGATTCATGTCCCAGTGATATCAGAGTTTGGAGACTACAAATTTATCCCAGAAAGCTTGCTGTGGAGTTTGAAAGATGTGGATGTTTACCAGGCAGGGAGTGTCTAATGATAAGCCTGAACAATACTAGGGACTAGAACACCAGTGGGCAATATAAACCTTGTGCTGATAATTAGCAAAAATCACTGCCTGTTACATTTACGTACCTTTGCCTTTTGTTCCAAAGGCCAGGCTAGGTGGAACAGTGATTTTCCGTTTCTCTCCAGGACACATATCATCCATTCCTATGTCAAGGCCCTTGATGACTTGTCCAACACCCAGCACAAACCACTGAGGGTGCCCGTCTTTGTCTGATCGACTGAAACAGAAACAGCACATGAACAGATCATCCTTACTACTACACAAAGATAATCTTATTTTATTTTGTTCAGTATCGTCTCCAACATGCCTGGTTACGCAGTTCAAGCCTCAGGTAATAAGTTTATAACAATTAGATGTCTGCGCTCATACAAATGACAATAAAATCTGATGTAATTCCTAATTTTCTGTAATAATTTGAATGCAGACATGGGCCATCAGCTTAAAAGCTTAATAGATAATGATGATCTCTTTGGATAATCTTCTTTGGAAAAAAGCCCAGCTCAAAGACTTGTGAGGGAGACAACGCAAGGTGGCGGCAAAAACAAAAGAAAAAAAGTTAATTTGCAAAAACACAAATGTGTGGTAATCAGTAAGTCAGTAGTGTAAATCATGCATGTGTGTGTGTGGGGTGAACACAAAAGAAAACACATGCTGTCATCATGCCAAAACCAGAACCAGAACCAGAGAGCTAGGGAGCATCTGCAGGATGAGGATAGGGCAGAGCACATCGGCCCATGTGCAGCTCATGCAGCTCATTGACCCCTCCAGTCAGCATCTGCAAAACACCACACGCAGAGAGCAGCATGCAGAGAGGACACCTCGTGCTCAGGTGGAGGGGTCACCACACCCATGTTTTGTTGTTGTTGTTTTTTTTATTATGACAGGCAATCTCAACAGCATCATCTGATCTAATTCATATTTATTTTGTGCTTTTTTTTAATTTGCGGTTTGCAGATTCTGTGACTGTAATAACTGTTTAGGTATCAGATCCAGCCCCCCTCCCCAGTCCAATCATTTTCTTACAGTCCCTTAACACTGAGTCTATCCTTGGAGGATTGCTGAAGTAGGTCTGAAAGTAGGTTTAACTACAATTCCCAATGTTGTTAATGTTAATAATAAACTTTATTTATGTCACACTGCAACACTTTTTAAAAAGGAGTGCTAAAATGTAGCATTTAATGTGAACCCATGTGATCAATTCTAATCATAATAATAATACACTAATAAAGTCCTTCAGTGTGCATGCAGACTTTGAAAACATCAAACTGGACTTATACTTACTTATAAATAAAATATTTAGTTTTTTTCCCCTCAAACTACCAACCTGCAGTAGAACTGAGAACCATCTTTGGCGATGTACCCATCGTAGTGGGCGTTAATCAGATCTCCTCTTTTACTTTTTGGAGTGCATGTCTCGGGTTTGAACAAAACTTCAATCTTCACCTCGCCGTCCGGCTCATCTTCCGCCGCCCAGACAGTCCATAAACTGAGCTGTAAGGACACCAAGAGGCACAGCGTGCAGCTCACTAACCTCCACATCATGCCGCTGTGTATTCGTGGCAACTTGTGTGGAGTCAGCCCGTGGACGTGGAGAGCTGCTGGAGACTCTGTGGGACTTTGATTCCCTGAGTTTGGACTGTCAGGGACTTCTGCTTCCGTGTGCGTACAGCATCCGCCTCTTCCCTAAAAACAGACCTCAGGCCCGGATCCAGGTCTCTCCTAACCATCGCTCATTGGGCTGGAGAGCAAACTCTGCCTGACAGACTAAACTAAGGGCTGTAAACAACACTGTCATATCAATGGTAGAACTAAGTACATTTACTCGAGTACTGTACACATTTGAGGTATTTGTAGCTACTGTACAAACCAAGCATACCTGAAAACTTTCATCTCACCTGAAATGAGTAGTCGATTAATCAATTAACATACTGACGGATAATTAAGTGGCAACTGTTTTGATAATCATTTAAGTAATTTTAGATTCATTTTATGGCTCCAGCTCCACAATTATTCTGACAATCATTTAAATACTTGGCCTTGCAGATCAATATTTTTCTTCTATATCACTATTATTATACCATACTTCTATTATTTGTGATACATAGATACATCCAGGTGGAAGTTACATACAATTACATTGTTTTTATCCAATGAAACCATGAGAACACGTGACATGCCGTGATTTTCCACATACACTATGGTTTATTTATTGTGAAATACAGTTGTTCAACTGGATAAAACACATGATTAGTACTACATAGACATGGACACAAATATTTTTCTTCTATATTACTATTATTATTTGTGTTGTTGTTATATTTACAGTATTTCTTCTTTTTTCTGGTTTCTCATCACTTTATGTGGTCATATTATTCTACTGTATATTAATTTTGTGTTCTCTATAACTATCCATCCAGGTTTAGTGAAGTCAGTGTACAGTCTGTGTTGACAGACACAAAGTGTCTCCTATAGGCACCCTGAGAGCATCATAAATAATCTTTGGGTAGCTGACGTCACGTCTTTTCCTCCAATGGGAGCGGCGGGGGCGTGAACGTGGCTCTATTTATGTCTGGACGCCGGTGTCAGTGAGTCATCGCCTCTCAGACAGTCAGCGTGGTAAAGACAACCTGTAACAAGTCAGCAGCTTTCACCAGGTCTATTTGTAACTACGACGTTCTCTCTAACTGCCCGACAGGATTGAGATGTTACATTTTAGGTGTTCGACAGTGCTTAAGGAGTTGTTTGAAGCCACCCTCAAGCGTCCCTTGATCGGCTCAAGACAGAAGACCTGCTTACAGACCCGCCACTGCTGCTTCAGCACCGCCTCCGTTGATGCCTCTACTCAACTGAAGGTCCTTCATGCCGCTTCGCGCCGCCCGGGGCTCCGCGCCGCGCCCTTCGCCGCCGCCGCCGCCGCCGCCGCTTCGCATCGCTCGTACTGCGTGAAAACTGAAGATGCCGTGGAGCTGGAGGAACAACTGAAGAAAGATGGTGTCAGCAGCAGTGAGGCAGCCGGCGACAAGTAGGTTTAAAGCACTTAAACACGGAGTGTGTGATGTGGTTGGTGGTCCGGTGGGCGTTTATGGCGAGTCATGACGCATACGTTATAAGCGCGAGCGGATGTTCTCCAACCGTCACCAACGTGTATTAAACAGCTCCCAGTAACTAACGTTAGCTCGCTTAACATCTAAAATACAAATATATATAACTCATTATAGATAAAAAAAATAACCTCAGCACAACGCCTGTACTGAATATATGTGAGTACATCGCTGGCTGACTGTACCGGCCTGTTAGCGGCAGCGGTCTGACCATGTGTGAGTCTTTATACCGGGTGAAGCCGCCGGTGGCTTCGTGCCTTCAGATACCGACGCGGCGGTAAACCTGACTCAAAGTTAATGAGGATTTCCAGGTTTAGTGTTATGTTAAGGTGAGCTGTCTGCATCCTGTGGAGCTCACATGCAGCATGGTGAGGCAGTGCGTGAAAGTGAAACAGCAGGCATGAGGTGGAGGGTTTTAAAAAAAACATCCATGTTCAAGTTTTATGATTCATTTACACACTTTTGTGAGTACTTACAATATAACAAAGACCTGTATTTAAAACTGTGGTCTCAAAAATGGTACAGAGTGAACCCAAACCAAACTATAATTGATATTTATTTGCTTTTAATTAACATTAATAATAATGGTTACTGCATGAAGTCTGTTTTGACTGGTCTGTGTGGCTTCCAGTGGTTTCTACTGTGACCTCCCATTCGTACTCACACTACCTGCTAGTTTTCATGTAGTTTGCCTGTTAAATTGCATGCAAACCAATTATGCATATTTACTCTTATGATTATCTTAAGACGCACTGCCAGTACCAGTTATGTAGTGCCATAGGCATGAAAGTCACCTTGCTATTTAAGTGACTTTGAATTATTAGTATTACTGTTAAATATTGACTGTAAAGCAACCCGACTGCTTAAAGAAGAACTGCGTTTGTAAGTACGAGAAAATGTTCACATGTACACGGGTTGCAGAACAAATTAGCTCAGAGCAGTTTATAAGAAAGTACAATGCCAGCTGTTAGTTACTGTTAGTGACACCTTTTTAGACCTTTTACCGGATTAACAGATTTGAAATGAGCCAGTCTCAATGTTAAAGTGTTAAAATGTTAAATTAAATGACGGTATCTGCAGATCTTCACGGTTTAACAGAAGTGTGTTTGTAGCACAAAGCTCGGGTCTGATTTTTGAAGTCAGCTCTCCAGATAAATCATAATACTGTATGTCATCATGATTTCTTGTCATAATACTGTAGACCTTTGGTTTTCTTGCCCCATTGTTCAGTATTATGCCGTGCATGATTTCGGAGAATGTGAATCTCATTTTCCATTGTTAGCTTTAAACGATCCTTTTCACATTTCAAGTCGTATCCCTTGCAGCCAGCTGGCTGTCTCTACAGTGACTGTGGTCCACGTTTCTTTTTGATTATGCTCATATTTTATGAGCCTGCTCAGTGTAGCCAAAATGACTGGGATGTTTCCTGACCTAGAAATGAAGAGACATAAGGACTGGGGCGTTTCTGACACGGAGATATGAATGGACTTGGTTGTTGGAATTTTCTCTGCTGATGTAAATACTGTAGCTTTCCAGCCTTGAATAACTCTTGAAACGTGACTGACTGTGTTGTTTTTGTTGGGCAAACTAAGAAGTTTAGACGATTAGTATTAGTATTTTGGGAACCGAGGCCACTCAGTGAGATCAAAACCTCTTAAATACAGAGGAAACAAAAGGAGAGCTCCAGGTAATTTAAGTTCTTGTAGTAATGGCTACGAGTAGGAATGCTGCTCCGGTCTGATCCTGCTGTGCAGCTGATGGTATGTTACAGTTTGCCTGCATAATTACAGTACAAACATCATGACGTTCAGCTTGTGGTATTTTATTTGGTGAGCCAAAGACAGCTGAAGAGGGGTGTCTGAATAGACATGCATGTGTTCAGATGTTCAGGACAACGCAGGAAACTCACTGTTTGCAATAGTTGCAATCAGTCCTGTGAGTCACATTTTATGGCAGCAGAAAAAAAGAGTTGTATGCACGTGATGGGATGTTGTGTTAACCATATTACTGACAATGATTCACAAGCTCAGCCTCAGCAGGAAATATGTGGTATGCACATTGAGAAATAAACTTATCTTTGCGCTGATTTCTTTATTTTGAAATTGAGTGATATGTTTACTTTTTTTTGACACAGTGCAGTTTAGTTATCAAGCTTCAGGATGAGCTGTAAGTATTATAGAGGAAAGGCCAAACCAAGCCTGTTGCCTGGTGTAACTCACAGGAAAATACAGACTCCATTATGCTGGAGGCCTCACATACATGCTGTACAGTAAGTACATCCTTGGCTCACAGCATCATTAATCTATCAACGAACTGACAAATATCTGCTGTGATACACATGACAGAAACAGAAAGTGAGAGACAAACTTAAAGCTCCAGCATACTGCGTAGTGAAACTAAGCCTCTGACGTGACCCTGCTGAGGTTATTCTCACACTTAAGCCAGATCACTGAATATTTCAGCCAGCTTTTTGCAGCCTGCAGTCTTCATCTTGACTCCATGCGGTCTCCCCTCCACGTCTTTTAACTATTGTAATTGTAGCTTTTCTTTCAAAGCACCCTCAGTAGATAATACTATTTATGTGCCAAACATGAATGGAACATGAGAGATTGTGAAAGATTTAATAAAATCAAACATATTCAGATATGTTGTTGTGCTACGTGAATAACAAAATCCTGGACATTTCTCCAGAGCAAAAAAAAAGAGATGTGCTCAGTCTTAACCCAGTATCCAGGAAACTCTCAAAGTGTTCTGCTTACACCAGTGAGCAGTCATCCAATGGCAAATGGACTGAGCCATCTGCCTGTGAAGAGGACGAGGAGTTTTATAAATGCAGAGAAACAAGGTGTTTGGGCTGTATTCACGCCTGATCTGCAGTTTAAACAGACTCCGAGGCGCAACTTGCTCATTTAGTTCATTTCATGTCAGCTGGTGTCAACTGAGAATATTAAACAGACTAACAACAAGATTTTGTGATATGGTTATGTGGCACATTCAGCCATCTGCCCCATGTGGCAGCAAGACGTCTGTCGGTATTTACGACAGATAAAGTTCAGTTTCAGTTACATGAAAGGACTCAGTTTGTGACAAAGTTCTCAAAGGTGATGTTCAGTGTCGGCCAGGGATCAACAATGCAGGACACAGATTATACCGACAAATGTCAGAGTTAAATCCCCGATATATTGACTTTTATCCCAGAGTATCAATCTGCAAAAAGATTGGATCATATTATCCGTTGGACCTTTCCACATCTGAGGTTGTGTCTAAACTCATGAGATTGTTTCTGTTTCAAAATATTCTTGTTTTGTTGAGCTTGAAGCCCATCTGCAGCTTTAGTTAGTGTTAAAGAGCGAGTTTGACAAAATCTTCAGGTGAAGTCAGGTGAGGTACTATGCTATCAGGATATAGCTGAGATGGATGAATAGATCACTGGAGCTATTGAAGTGACAGATGCCAGGTCAATAACACTCCCTTTGAATTACACATGCCTGACAGACAGCATGTTAGTCAATGCTGCTTTGTTTGCACATGTTCAGGCGCAGTTACCTTGGCTGAATGTAAAGTGTTTACATTGTGGAGAGCAGAAGATGAGCCGAAAGAAGAAGAGGTGAACTCTGGTTCAGGAGAAGTAGATGTAGAGCTTTGGCTTTTCATGGAAATTTGCTTTAAAGTTGAATTAAATGGCATTGTTCCTCCATTAATGGGATGCATTTTAAAAAAAAAGGGTGTCACAAGGTCAACCTGAGGCGCTGCAAGTTAACAAGAGGAACAGACTCTGATCTGATTGGACAGTCGGAAAGGCGGGATACTTAAAAAAAAGTTTGCTGGCTGCATTTGTGGGACGTAGTGCAACATAAGACCACCGCTTCTGATGCACTGTTTTCCACAAAGCTGTAATTCCCCTGCAGCTTGTACCTTTCATTCTGTCTTTAACAAATTCAACCACAAGAAAGTGAAAATCCAAATTTTTGAGACTGATTATGTACTAGGCCTTTAAATCCACTGCAGTCCTCACCGCTGTGTCACGACCAGCGTGTGAAAAAGCCACAATGTTGGCTTTATTAATCCAAGGGCCACAGAGAGCTGGGCCGGGCTAAAGACAAGAGAATTTCTGGAATTCAGGCCTTGGTCTGACACTGCTCCAGACACTATTACCGTCAAACCTACGTGCAAGTTGTCGCGTAGTAGGGGCACATTATGTTTGCATAATTATATGGAAGATTCACTGATGGTGATTTTTGGCGACTAGATTGGAAGGATTTTAGAAATCCTCTATATAATGCTAATTCCTATTTCTGTACCTTTATTTCAGTTTTTTGTTAGAGCTCCATTACCAATGAAAAGAAGCCAACAGTTCCTGTTAGTTATACCTTCACTAATGCTAATGTGTGGCTTTGGAGGAGAGGTAGCTATGCCTCTATTTTGTAAGATTTCACAGGTAATCACACCAAGGTGTTAAGTTCAGGCTCCCTGTGGACGTCATGTAAACCACGATAGAACAGAGGAAATATTCTTGGAAAGCTGTGAAGCAGGCTTTCCTTTTTAGCCATCATGATCACTGTATCCCGTTAACAGTTTCAATGCGGGCCTGTCACAGAGGAAGATATAAATTAGCACTTGTTGTGGCTAATTTAGCCCATTTTGTGGATTACTCTGCTCTACAAACATACTCCTCTGTGCTTAACGCTTCCACTTGGACTGCATATTTCCAGCCACTCGAAACCCTTCACTAATGTCTTAAGACTATATCAACGGCTACAGAAGCTCTGTGTTTGCACTGGCAGGACAGGTGGGACTGGGCAGTCCTGTTGCATATCGACCATGCCATGACTGTACGCACGAGGAAAACATAATAACAGGAGGGAAATTTGACAAAGTTTACATTTTTGAGTTCTTTTATGTGTCTTATATGAGCATCTTTCTACCACTTTCCATTGTAGGAGAAGAAATGCAGGCATTCTCCCCAGTTTGGAGGACTTGCTCTTCTACACAGTCGCAGAAGGACAAGAGAAGATTCCTGCTCATAAATTTCTCACAGTAAGTCTTTCAAATATAGTTCAGTTTGATGGTAACATCAAGTTGTCTCTTCACTTGTGGTTGTTTCTATTCAGTGGTGTTTCAAAATACTCTGTTCTCAATGTGGTTCTAGGCGCTTAAAGCCACTGGGCTTCGCTCTGGAGATCCCCGACTAAAGGAATGCATGGACACCCTCAAAGAAACTCTGAAGAATACAGCCGATGGCGTCACTCTGGACAGGCACCTCTTTAAGAAGTAAGGCTTGATGTGTCTTTTTGTTGTCGGCGTTGTCTTATCTCATCGTATACACCTACCATGGTGGCCCTTTTTTATCATGTTTCCAAAAAATTTTTATTTATTCTCTTCAGCTTAAAAAAGCATTTTGATGACCATATTTTCAAACACATTTAATTGTTTAAGTTTATCACAGAGACACATGAATCCACTTTATTTATTTTTGTGGCCTTCATTAATTCGTTAATGTTGTAAGAATTATAGCAATAGATGTAATGTAACACTGGCGGTTGGTGCGTTATAATAAATATTTAATTAATACTTAATTAATTAAAAGATTCTATATTAATTTATGTCATGGCTTTGTCCCATTCTTCTCAATCATAAGACGGCATTGTGTGTGTGTGTAGCTGCACAAACACAACATGAAGTGCTTTCTGTCTTACTAGCAAATAACTGCGGTTACTAAAGTTCACTGACATGCTTTTGCTTTTACTTTGAATGGTACAAAGACTATTCAACTCCTTACATGGCAGTTTTCACACATTGAAAACACATTATATGCCATATCGGAGTCACAGTGGGGGAAAAAAAAACAACAACCACCATGTTTGAATGTCAATATAATTGCAAAATGCCCCAAAATGTAGTCCTACAAGATATTTTCTCAAAGAAAGCTTTGGAAAGTAGCAACTTCCTTCCTTTCTTCAAAATACAAAGAGAAGTGATTAGATTTTTATCTACAGGAAGTTAAACTCTCAAATTTTACTTTCTCTTCTGCTAGTGTGTGTTGTGGTACCAATCTGAAAAAATAGTGTTTAATTAGTAACACATAAAGTTTAAGGAGAGGTTTGGGGGATTTGGGGTTTGTTTGTGACTGACTTCATAGTGGTTGTTGCTCATTTGTCCAGAGAGGCTCCCTCTGCTCACATATAAGCATCGACACGTGAAACCCTGAAACTATGTCCATGTTTTTACTACAGTCTGTGTTTGAAAATGATCATTCATCACTATATGGATTCATGTTGGATCACACTGTAGCAGCTGATCAATATGTAATGATGAAGCTTCTTCATCAGCCACCCTTTCTTAACATTCATTAAAGTTTGTCAGACTTCAGGCTTGTAAACTTGGTTGACAAACCTTTCCTTCAACTGCATGCAGTCACAATATGTTTAGCATGCTATTTGTGGTTTATTCATCAGGTGTGTCCAGAGCAACATTGTCCTGCTCACTCAGGCCTTCCGCAAGAAGTTCGTCATCCCAGACTTCCAGTCCTTCACCTCCCATATTGATGAGCTGTATGAGAATGCCAAAAATCTCTCTGGAGGACAGGTGTGTCCTTTGGTACCATGACTTTTTTTTCCTCCAGTGCATCATCATAATTATTTAGCCCATACAGATTCATTACCATCAAGATTCGATGTGGAAAAATCCACCCCAGAACACATTAAAAGGACAATGGTGTTGTTTACAGGTTTCTCTTTGGCAACATGTTTCTGTGTGTTGTGTCACGTCAGTTTAGGTGTTTAGGCTACTTAGGGTTCAGACATTTAAAAGGAGAGAGCAGGAAAATCCTGAAAAGAGAAGGCGATGGTGATTTGCATATTTCATAAGCCACCGACAGTGATATTCTGGAAAAACATCTGGTGACTTTATGTGGCAGCACACTGGCAGTCTGCATCCTCCTGAGGCCAACCGAAGGGTTTGTAGTCACAAAAGAAGCAGAAAAACACATAAATATGTGTTCTGAGTAAAGAAGAATATGTTGTTGTTGTTAACCACCCAGTCAAGTTTAAATTATTAAAAATATCGACAAGTTTATGAGGACTGTGAGGGCGTGTCCGCTGAATGTGCTGAAGCCACACCCACTCGTGGGAGCAGTCAAGCAGCAATTTTGAAGCTGAACTGAAAAGTGTCAGATGAGTTCAGAAAATGACATGACTAACTTTGAAACACTCTGAGCAAGACTAATTAATCTCTGTCTCTCTGCTAGGGCTGCAGGGGTATGCTCAGGGTGGCCTCAGTGTGTCATCGAGCTACCCTTTAGGACCGCCCACAATATCCTAGACTGAAAACTGGAGAAAAACTATTTGAACCTCTAACTCCACATTTCAGTAATATATCAGTCAAAGTCTTTTCACATGTTTCCAGCAACTATTTTCAGCAACTATTTTCCAACATATTTAATGTATTTATGGCTGTATTATGTACACCTAGACGTAGTAACCAGCTAAACAGCAAATAAGAACGACATCTGTTGTGCTCATTGACTTCTGTTTTTGCTTCTGTTGTGAGCATAAACTCGTGATTTAAACATGATTGACCCATTAACCAGGCAAACAGTAATTTATGCCTCTCTGCGCTAAGATTACTGTTTCCTGAGCACGACATTGACACAAAATCGGACACAGAAAACTGTGTTTGATCAGCACAGTCTTTTCAAGTGTCAAAAACAGCAGCTTAGTGTTGAGGGATTTCCAAGAAACACATCCCTGGGGTTTGTCCGAAGGCATCCTGGAAAATGTGGGAAGTGACTTGTTGTAATAGCGATAGTGAAAGTAGATAAAGGCACATAGTAAACAAAACACTTTGTCCTAAAGCCCTGATATGTGTATCGAGGGGTGGATTTTCCTCTGTGATCCTCAGATGAGGATTTGACCTCCTCTCAGATGTGTTCTTGTGTATTGTAATTTGTGTTCCATTGAAGCCTGATCCTCAGCAGACGTCACTGGTGTAAGGTGAACCTTCTTTCAGCTGCCTTACCTCTCTTTCAGGTTGCAGACTATATTCCTCAGCTGGCCAAATTCAGCCCTGACCTGTGGGCCGTCTCTCTGTGCACAGTTGATGGACAGAGGTGAGACACAGTCGTGAGCAGGACTAAGTATAAAAAGCATACTGTGATGTTATTAAAGTTGAGCACATTACTGTTGATGTTTGTTTGAGTTCTGCTTCCTGCAGGTTAAACAATTACTGAACGGCCTCCAGTGGTTTCGGGGAGGAATGATAACAAGCCAGTTTTCGTTTATTTTAACTGCAGTGTCACAAACCATTTTTCATGCTTATTAGTTTTAGTAAAACATATATTTCATAAACTGTTAAACAAACCCCAATGTTGAGTTAAGATGTGTTTAATCTGAGGCTCCACATGGTGATTAATGATCTTCAGCTGTTTTATTTATTTTATGAATTAAGTGTAGTAATAAGTTCATAAACTCATTGTGAAGCTTACAATGTTACAAGTGTTGATTCAACTTTATGGTTTATTGCAGATTGTTGGATTGTAAAGTGCATTGAGTGTTGGGCTTCCTGTGCGCACCTTGTATTTCTCAGTAAACCAAGTGTGTTGTGTAATGATGTGAACAGATGTTTTGATCAGTTTGTTCTCTGAGAGGCTGTTGTAAAATTCCATAGGCGTGTATATTTATTTGTGTAAGAGAGGAAGTCATAAAGATAACGTGGCATTGGAGAGATTATGTGTTACTGTTATCACACTTTAGGATTGTGTCACTGAACTGAACATTATTCCAAGAAATAGAAATCTTGTTAATGTTGCTTTCATTTTGTTTGTTTTTCTCTAAATATGTTGTTTCTTATCTCTGATGTGGCAGCTGTTTCACCAGCTTAGATAACTTGTTATCTTTGGTCTTTTGTAGGCACACAGTTGGAGACACCAAGGTTCCCTTCTGTCTGCAGTCCTGTGTCAAACCTCTGAAATACGCCGTTGCTGTCCATGACTACAGCACAGAGTACGTGCACAGTTTCATTGGAAAGGAGCCCAGTGGCCTGCGCTTTAATAAGCTCTTCCTGAATGAAGATGGTGAGCCTTTAGACTTTCCCTTCTCTCTTTCCTTACTTTTCTGGAGTCAGCGAGCATCTGAAAAGTGATGGTACAAACACACCATCTTCCCTCCTCCAAATCTTGTAATGGAGACCTGATGACACTTTGGTAATGGAGAGAGTCCCGTGTGATGTCAACAGAGGGATTTGAGGAAGTTAGTGTTTTCTATTTTTGTAGAATAACATTGTTGTGAAAGAGCAGAAAGTGGGATTAAGTTAAAGTATGTTCACATCTTCTGTGTCCTAACTGCTAATGCCAACCCACTAATTAATTTACTATTTTAACAGCATTGTGAAAATTAAACTGAGCATGTGAGTGACTCCCAAACACCAGTGGTGGAGGAAGTATTCAGATCCTTGACTGAAGTAAAAGTACTAATGCTATGCGGTGAAGATACACTACAAGTAAAAGTTCTACATTCACGTTAAGTAAATGCATCTAGGCATAATCAGCCACATTTACTCAGAGTAACAAAGGTAAAAGTACTTATTATGCAGTAAAATGGTCCCTGTCAGTGCCATTTTGACATGAAATAGCAGGTAAACACAGGTGTTAGTGATACTAATTAAAGTTTCATTGAGGTCAAACAGAGTCAGGGTGCTGCTGTGGTGCATGTTAGTTCACTGGAAAGTCTCTGCTGCAATAAATGGAACAGGAGCTTAATTAGCACCATTAGAAACACCTCTGCTGACCCCTGTGCTTGCCTTTAGTTGGCATCAGTGGCAACCACTTTTTAATAAAAAACAGCCTGTCTTCATGTCTGTGGACTTACTAGCTAAGAAGAAAGTTTATTTAACCTTTATGGGTAGCTTTCTCAACCCACAAAGGAACACATCATCCCTCAGTTTATTACCAAATCTGGAGATATATTTCACTGGACAGTAAAGGTATAAAAAAGTGTGATTGTATTCAGAAAAGTAACTGCTACAATACTTGCCTATGAGATGATGTGGAGAAGAGGTATAAAGTTGCATAAATACAGAAATGTTAATAATAAGTACCTTGGACTTGTACGACTTAAAATTTGTTGTGGTCGTTTTGTCAGAGGAAATGATTCAATCCCCAGTCTGCTACTTAAACTGCAGCCATCTTGTCGTCATGTCTTGTTTTTGCGCCTCGTCTGTCAGGAGAGCCCTGTGTTTGTTGTGTTGTTGTGTAAGGGGATCACCGGTGAGGAAATGTAGGTGACATTAGTTTAAAAGTACTGGAGTACTTCCTCTCCTCTAGTTGCTCACTTCACGGAGGAAATTGTAGAAATGGAAGTCGAACGCTGTCCCTTAGTTTAACTCCCCAGTACGGTAACATGTCAGGAATCACATGACATGAGAATTTCCCACGTATATTAATAATAAGGGGGTTTCCAAGCAACTTCCAGAAGAGAAGTGCTCATCATCCATTCACCAAAAATGCAATACTTACAGAAAAATGCAAAGTTCCTCAAGGTCATGGTGTCTAAATGTGGTATTTTGGTCAGAAATTGTAAAATTTTGCACCAAATCTGTGTAACAAATGGGATCAACCCAAAAACTGCTGCATGAACTTATGAAACATAATAGAGCATTGGAATGATCATCATATACTTCCATCACAATAGATAAAAAAACTAAACGACTTTATGACATGAAAAAACATCGCACTGAGCATCATCTCAAATAATCTTCAGCTTTCAGGTGATGATGATGCATATACATTGATCTGCTCGCTGTTCCTAACGATCCCCCCAAAATATTTTTATTATGAGGAGGGAAGAGGTGAAAGACATTCTGCTGGTATTTAATGTATCCTTTCATAGCCGTAACTATATTTGTATATGTAGTATCTTAGGTCAACATGCACTCTACGTATATATATTTATTTATTTGATTCTTATTGTATGATCTGTCTATATACAGAGCAAACACGACTGAATGTTTCCACTTTGATCCTTGTGTTTTTGCAGATAAGCCTCACAACCCCATGGTGAATGCTGGCGCTATCGTTTGTACTTCCCTGATAAAGGTAAAGGCAGTTACACATTTTCTCCTGTGTGTGTTTTTGTCTGGTCTGTGTGTCATTTCCACTAAAACCATAGCTAGTGAATTTCTTGTGTGGTGGGTATCACTGTGCCGCTTTATCGAGCAGATAAAACAAAGGTTAACATACAAATATTGGTAGCAGATAACCTAGTTTTGTTTGAACACACTGAAACTCACTCATAGTAATGCAGTATTTTTGCTGACTTTTTCAGTTTTTTTTGTGGTATTGTTACTCACTCAGTAAACCTCCCAGTATGTTCAGATGTTTACGACTCTTGACTCAGCTGGAATTGTTACTAAGTCACTACCTTAGTCCACTGCCATGTGTCTTGTTGCAATGATCAAGACTTGTGCTAATCCTTTCTGAAAGCACTTAGCCGCCCCAGCACACACGCTGTTATTGTCCCAGCTGAAAATAACCTGCACAGAGCAAGTCAAATGCAGGTGCACGCAGATCAGCCACTGTCTGCCCCTCCAGCTTAGCACCAGAGCTTGGATATCACAATATTTGCATCATAACTCAGTGTGAAGACAGAATGACAGCTAGTTGGCAGCAATGAATGACCTGTCATCCTGCAAATCAAACAAAAGTTCACTCACCTAAGATCCTGGTTGTATCATTGGCTGTATCAGGTTTTTAAGCTCTTCACAGCTGCTAATGATCCCAGATTCTCAGGTTTAATGTTTAACTAACCCTACCAGGCTCTCTTATATAATCAGTGCTAGCAGTGAGTTATTAGCACTTGCAGGCACGCACACACAAACACACACACACACACACACCTTCATAAACACCTTTACAGCACTGCAGCTCTGTTGCAGATGTTTGTTTGCTTTATTGAATTATGGATTTTGACACATTTTCTGTAAATTCTGGTATTTGACTGTAGCTTTTTCTGGAGATGACCTCATGTTATGCCAAGTTTTTGTCCCAAGCACTTAGACTTTGAACTGAATTGTATGATTAATGATACACTTCATACTCGTTCCAAGAATGTGCCATCAATGCTTGGAGGTGTAATTATTAGTTGTTTTTTTTGTTTTTTTTGTTTTTTGTATTGTATGTGAGAGTCGGAAATCTAAATTAAAATCTTTCACAGAGTAATTAAACTATAGAAGGTGCCAATCATCCTCCATAAGTGACGGTGCATGCTGAAGCATGTGGCCTGTTTGATCTTGATTTGATTTTGGACCTCTTGTATTTAAAAGTAGTAGGAAACAGAGTCTCAGGGTCTGAGACCTGTGTGTTTTCAGTGTCCACATACAACCTCATCCCCTTTTTAAAAATTTAGTTGTTTCACACCTGTGCTTCTTGTGCATTTTCACCTTCAAATATAACCCTATTTAACTTACTTATACTTTGCCTCATATTCTTGACCAGATGGTTTGTGTTCACAGGGAAATCATTTACACATTTATCTTTACGTCATCACCTTTTGGGAGTGAATATTGTGCCATGACAGCAAACCAATATGCAGTCACCACAATGCACAAGTAGATTTAAAGAAGTGAAGCAAGTGGTTGTACTCTAAATCCCAACAACACCCCATATGTATAAATTGTACCGTTTATTGTGTATTCAAAACAAAGATGACGACACAGTTATCAGTCGCAGGAAGCTATTTTACAATGGCGTGGTTTTGAAGTTGGGCCCATAAAGTTAATTTTTAGCTAAGTACTCCTAATTACTTTTCCATAGTGTGTCTCAGTAACATGTTTGCTTGTGGAGCAAGAGATTAATGAATAATCCATTGAAAGCACATTGAATAAATCATTTATCATAATGATTTTTCATGGAAAACAACAGGTCCTATCGGATTCACACAACTGCTTGAAACTGCTTTTAATCACAAAAAACTTCTGGGATATATGTTGTTTAGCCTGTTAGCATTTTGTGACCTCAAAGTCATTGAACAGAGGTACAAAGTTAGACAACTGGAGTTAATTATGGTAAATTGTAAAAATGAGTGAGACACTTTTAAGAGAATAGTTTAAAAAATTGGAATTGCTTTCTCTGAGAAAGTAAGAGAAGAATTTAATATCAGCCTTATGTTAAAAGGTGCATTAATCAATATTTTTATCTATATATTTATAAATCGATTGTTGGATTTGTTTGTCTCTGCAGCTTTACAGAGCATTTTAGCTCATCGTTTTAGTTTTATGACTGAACCGCTTTTCACTAACACCAACAGGAGCATTTAGCAGCTAAAGAATCAGATTTTTCCACCAGGAGTTGGTGGAGATCAAAACAGCTGAAAGAAGAGTGAATACTAAACAAGCATTACTCAAGTTGATCAGATACAGGAAATTAATACAGCAAATTAATGCTAATGTTGCTTTGTAGGCCACTGTTTACAAATTCAACACATACTGTAGGTTTTAAAGTCATATGTCAATGTTGTGTTCACAGCTTTAAGTACGGAGCTGGAGTCTGGACAGGTTTAGCTAGAATAGCAAAAAAAAAAAAGTAGAAATGGGCTAACGAGGCATGTAAGAAGGTTTTTACATGTTGGAGTTGGACAGTAGACAGAGCTGGCCTTTTCTGTTGTTGCTTTTGGTGAAGGTCAGTGAGCACAAGTTACAAGCAGCTCATGGTCACTGCATCAAGCTGTTGTTTGCTAAAAAAAATAGTTTCAAGTCCCTCTCCCTAATTATTGTTTTAATATTTCGGATTATGTTGTGTTAAAATAGAGCCAGCTAGCTATTTACCCCTAAACTGGCTAAACACGTCCAGACTACAACTCTCTACAAAACACATATTGATCTTTTTATGATTCATTTTCAGGAAAACGAGTGAGCCTTTCTCCTAAAATATTGAGCTAATTCTTAAACAGATCTAAGATGAAGCATCATTTTAAATCATCTATTTCAGGAAATCTACTCGTTCTAGTCTGTTAAATACCACACAGACCTGTGATGTCCTCCTCATATACTCAGGAGCCTTATAATAGCTGCACTGCAGTATTCAAGTCAAACTTTTCTGTTAATTGATTTATTGTGCATACTTTACAAATTACAGTGTGTGAACTGCTGTGCGTGCAGGTTACTCTTCACTCGCACAGCAAACCTGTTAAACTGTACAAGTCACACCCTAGAAATGTTTGAAAGACATCCACTCATCACTATCACCAGTGTCTCAGTGTGTTGTTTTTTTGTTTCTTCTATACTGAAGCACAAATGTCAAGCCGTTGGTAGGTTGCCCAGTTTGCTTTAACCTCGGTGGGAAAACTATGGGATGGTTGCCGTGGCAGTATGCCCAAACTGTTGTTACATGGTGCTTGAAGGCTACATGTTGTTGCTGTTTTTGTATGTTGTTGCATATTTTCCAGACTTAGGAACTGTGGGAAATAATGACTGCTGCTGCAGGTCAAATGACGTTGGTAATTTTTTCTTCCTTTTCCATATCTATCTCCTCGCACTCTCCCAACCCCCCCGATCCCTCCCTCCCCTCCTCTTCTTCTTTCTCCTCCAATCAGCTCTGTAGAAACCCCATTTAGTGACTCTTTAACACCTCCATCAGTGTCACTTACTTTTGCTTCTGCACAGTAAAGTGTAGAATTTTTAAAAATGTCAGTCACACATGAAGCATAAGAATGAAGTAAGATTAAAAAAAAAAACATCTTTTCACACCATCCAAAGCATAAATAATGAATAATACAATGCTATAAGCACTTTAAATGTGCATGCGTGTCCATCTTTTCCCAATGCTATAAGCACTTTAAATGTGCATGCGTGTCCATCTTTTCCTGTGCTGCGTTTTCTTTGTGGGGATAAGCAGCATCAATGAGCTTATGACCTGATAAACGCACACTGAGCTACAAGCTGTGAATTTTATTCTCACAGGAAGACCATTCCTCCCTTATGTCCCCTCTGTCCCCTCTGTTTTGGCTGCCAGGCTCTTTGCACAGATGTTGACCAACAGTAGACACACATCCTCAAACACACACACCTGCATTATTTTAAACAATAATACATACTTACACCCACATCTCTGCAGTTTTACTCACACATAGAAACATACACACAGTCAGGGCTGCTTGAAAAATTGTGTTTTTTTACTTTTTAGACTTGAAACAATATTGAATCCCTTATTTGGAATCAGTGAGATGTAAAGGATGAGACATGTTTTTCTTTAACTGGCTAAGCTCTGGTAATGCACATGTCTACTAAATCTCCCCTTTTTCACTCAAAAAGACTTCCCTCTTTGTAACCTATTCGCAAGCCAATCTTATTAATATTTTGTATCTATTTGTATAATTCTTGGCAACATTGCCAACACATTGTATTTGTAATAAATTCACATCTGCTAATTCTGTAGCTTTAATTTCTCAGCAGTAGCGTTATCATTTTAGCACTATCTTTTATGATGCTGTGCTTAACCTCTGCAACATCCCTCGGTGAAGGAACTGTACTAACTGTTTATTCTTTTGTTCTCTCCTCAGCAAGGTGCAAGCAACGCTGAAAAATTTGACTATGTAAGTATGAGCTCAGACCTGAGTCAGAAGTTTTCAGACTGTACGTTTGAAACAGGCTCTTTACACATTAGCTCGTAGCAGAGACTATATCTTTACAGTTGTTTTCATTACCTTTTAGAGAGTGTAATAAAGTTAATTATCTTTGAACAGTTCCTTACTACGTAGTAATTCTAAGTAGGTTTTGAGTTCAAGTACAGTATACTAAAAAACACTTCAACACAAGTTGATGTGTTGATGTACATCATTGCCCCACAATGCACGTTTCAAAGAAAAGCTGCTCACAGCTGACGTTAAAGCGGCTATAATTGATCTTTTTATGATAACAAATATCGTTTGTAATGATGAACCTACAGAGAATTATCACCTGAATCTGCAACTCCTCTTGTCTACAGAGCTTTATAGTGAGTTTCAGCTCATTGTCTATGTCAACTTTACTGCTCTGATTCACTCTTAGTCATTTCCTAGTCATTCCCTGCCCAGCACCAAACAGCAGACAAACACTGTTAGAGACTAGCTAGTGATCATAGTCAAGGATTTAGCAGTTAAAGAGCCAAATATTTCTCTCAGGAGCTGGTGGAGACCAAAAACAGAGCTAGAAGAGCATCAGTATTGGACTTAAAGTGGACATTGACATGACTCCAAACGCTGCTCAGTGTGTACATAAGCAGCTGTTGGCTGACAGGTTCACAAATAAATCCCTGAAAACAACAAAACATGAAACATTTAGTTTTCTCTTTGTAAAGTTTATGGCAGCTGCACTTTAACGTTACACTTGTTTTTTTTTATTCTGTGATTTCTTGTATTCTAACAGTAAAGTCAGTACACTGCGATACTTTGTGTATAGAACATACCATTTATTAGTATGTAGTATGGGATTGGGATGCAGCTTTTGTACATTTAGAAAAGCTCTGAGTTATGAGGAATGTTATGAGGGATAGGTCGTAAAACTCACTCAACATCCCTTTTTTTCTCTCTAGGTCATGAACTTTCTGAAAAAGTTGGCAGGAAATGAGTATGTGGGTTTCAGCAACGCCACGTAAGTAATCTGTTATGTTTATGTTTTATGTTTCTAGATCTCTTCTTTCACCAAAAATAGCATAAAAGTTCCTACACTTGATATGCTGGGCCATATACACATACACACATTTACACATATTTGAATTTACAAGCTGAATGAAATGAATATGATACAAATGAAACAGACCAGCAGACTAAACATCAGGAAAAGTACGAGCAGGATGAGCAGTAGCAGGTCATTAGGGACAGGGGCTGGCATTTAAAGGTCACTTACATGTGCATGATGACACCACACGCTAACAATGTTTCTGGAAAAAGAACGGGGCTCATGTTGCATCATCATCACATGATAGTTTGAGAGCTTTGGTTGTACTGTACACACGAGGGGTTGGGGTGGAGGAATTCCAACACATAACTGCAAACACACAAACTTCAAACACACACACACACACACACACACACACACACACACACACACACACACACACACACAGAGTGCAAATATTTCCTTCCTCTATGTAATGGGAGTGCTCTGCTCTTTGTGTGACAGATTCCAGTCTGAGCGTGAGTCAGGCGACAGGAACTTTGCCATCGGCTACTACCTGAAAGAAAAAAAGGTTTGACCTTGGATGAGTCCACTGTCTCTCTGTTTATTTCACTGCCCTGTTAAGTTAAAAAAAAAAAACAGTAACCGTGAAGATAAAGTAAATCAGCATTTTAGTAATCCTAAATTCTTAAAAATTATCCTGTAGTTTACATGTGCCTATTTGGAAGTTGTATTCTAATAAACCTTTATTAAACTTACTTATCTTTCACCAAAACAAATGTTCCTACCAGTAAAAAGAAGCTCTTTTCTTAGATAATACTCTACCTCTGATTAGGGCTGAAAAAAAAATGCATTTAAAACAGGTGGATTTAACGTAGGCCTACTAGAAATTTAAAACATTTTTTAATGTAGTTTGGTATTTCAAAATAAATGTCTTTATGTTTTGGGTGCGGCCCATGAAGTTCAGCTTTACATTTGTGGTCCTTCATGTTCGTGCATGCAGCTGGATGTACCTGCTAATAACATGAACCAGCACAACTGACTCAAAACTGGCCTCAAAAATCTACACAAAGGTGCCTATTGGAAAACTCGGCTTACTTGCTTTTCAAGTTACTGACCCCGTTAGAAAAGTCAGTGGCACTTGATTAATGATTACCTGGAGGCCAGGTGTCGGGTACAGATCTAAGTCAACACTGCATGCCTGGATGCAAGAATCTGCCTCTGTGAAAATGTAATCTGATTTACAGAACGTAGAGAGTGATGAGCGTTAAACTTTGTTCTCCACATGCTTTAAACTCTTTGTGTTTCTCTGCAGTGTTTCCCAGAGGGGACAGACATGACGTCTATACTGGACTTCTACTTTCAAGTGAGTGTAGCTGTGATTATTGTTTTCTTACGGTCGCTGCTCTACCTACATTTCAGCCCTGAATCCCGACCAGATCCAGTTTCTGCTTCTACCTACAATTTTACATACACATTTTTCATCATCATACTTACGTCTCTGTGTGCTACAAATAGCCTCTACACTATGTACAGATGGGTCATAAATTAAAGGAAAACTCAACATGACGTGTCTTATTAAGGTGTTGTATCAGTGCTCTTTAACATAGATCCTCCAAGTGTCTGAAACACTACAGGATTCTTCTTCTTCTTCTTGTTTTTATTGAGAGAATGAAATAAATTTTCACCGTTTTACAAAGGCAGTCCTTTGGCAGTTTGCTATCACTTTCACCTTCCTTATGTCATATTAGACTCATGATATATAACCTTAATTGAGAAATAATGTAAATTGTCCTTTTGTGCGAACCTCCAGCTGTGCTCCATTGAGGTGACCTGCGAGAGCGCCAGCGTCATGGCAGCCACCCTGGCTAACGGCGGCATCTGCCCGATCACGGGTGAGCGCGTGCTGAGCCCAGAGGCAGTGAGGAACACACTGAGTCTGATGCACTCCTGTGGCATGTACGACTTCTCAGGACAGTTTGCTTTTCACGTAAGTAAAAAAAAGGCACAGATCACAAGACAGACCAGGCACAGACCAATCTAGACGAGTAGAACAGATTTAAACCAGTGAACATTAAAATGATTATGTAACTGCAGAATAACTCACTAGGCTGGACTACTAATTGGCTTTTTTAAGCATTAGTCTTCACCCTTACATTATCATCTAGTTCAATGACTGCAAATGATACAGTAATTCTGAGTGCTACTGTGTTAACACCCTTCAGGTGAAGCTCTTTGATGTCACACGACTTAGTAAATCAAATTAGTTTGAAATGAAAGTCCTACAGCTGTAGTACAGGACAACATTAGACGGATTTTACACATAAATTTTGTAAATATCTGTTACGGTTTGATCGTTCTTTATTATATCTGGTCTACTGAGTCCGTTTCTTTGAACAATATTGAAATCATTTGAAATCTGGAAGGTTTATCCACATTGTAAAACTACTAAAGTCTCAATACGAGTGTGTATATGTAAGTATATATATGTGTATACACACACACAGTATCACGAGACAAAACACCTAAGAGGCTTCGGCTCGGCACAGCTGTCACATGTCATTGCCTGCATGAGCTGAGGTGTTTGTGGTGATAGGACAGAATGTTTTAACAAGACACGTCCTGATACATGTCATGAGAACGAGCAGCGCGTGAAACTATCTTCAGTGTTTGATGAAATTTTGTTTTGTTTGTCGGCAAAATTGTAGGCTACTATTATAAGGTTCATGTTATAAACAAATAATACTGATGATGATGATGATGCAGAGCATAGAGCGCACAGGAACAAAACAAAAGAGAAGAACATATTTAATTCCTGAAACTGCTGATTTATTAAAGCAGTGTTCTTTGCTGACTTTTTATTTTCATCGTTGTGCCGCCACCATGCTGGTATACACGCAGCTGGTCGTCTTCTGTTGTGTAACAAGTCTGTTGTCCCTGTTGTAGGTCGGTCTGCCAGCCAAGTCTGGAGTAGCAGGAGGGATCCTGCTGGTTGTACCCAATGTGATGGGTATTATGTGCTGGTCACCTCCACTAGACAAGCTGGGCAACTCAGTGAGAGGAATCCAGTTTTGCACGGTACGTAACGGAAACAGAAGAGCTGATCGCTGCATGCCTTCTGTGTGTGTGTGTGTGTGTGTGTGTGTGTGTGTGTGTGTGTGTGTGTGTGTGTGTGTGTGTGTATATTTGCTGTCTCTAGACGCCTAATACTTAAAGGTTAATGCCAATGCGGCTTTAGTTGCTATATTTTATATTCATGTTGCTTCAAGGAAATAATTCTTTTGTACACAAACAACACAAACACAACACTGCCTCATTGCAACAAAGGTAAATAATCATAAACTGTTCAACCCTGCCGACCCTGTTAGATAAGTAAATTACTGTTTAATGATCAGGCGTCGGACACAGCTCTCAGTCAACACTGCACGAAGTGCAGCTTTTTAGCTTCAGAGTGAAATGTCAAATTAAATATCATAAATGTGTAGAATAACAGTGTTTTGATCCTTCCGATGTATCTGTCACTCTTCTCATTCCAGGACCTTGTGGAGCTTTTCAACTTCCACAACTACGACAACCTGAGGCACTTTGCCAAGAAGCACGACCCTCGCAGAGAAGGAGGTGATCAGCGGGTAAGGACACGCAACATCACGTTGTGAGAAACCATCAAAAACTGGCACCCATTTCCCTTCATCGAACACACCGACCACAAACACCTTCACCCCAAGGGTACCGTAGTTCAGATTTAGCAGCTGTTTTGAAGCTGTTTGTTAATGTGTGGATGTCTATACCTGTACATATATATGTATATATAAGTCTATATACACTGTATATAACATGTAATTTCAGATAGGAGATCCCTCTAACTTAGGTGTGCGCTGTCTCTGTTTCTTTCTAGTTTGGTCACTTGTTGAACATCTTTGGTGCGTCAGATAATGTGTGACAAACACATGGAGGCCCACTCTGATGAAAAACTAGAGCTAGAGTCAGTCTGCTTCGTTGTTTAATACATTTATCATTGCCGGCTTTAAAGCTTAAGAGCTGAAAACTGATCGGTTTTGCAGATTAATGGTTCGATGGTTTTGGCTCTGGTTTTTCTGGCCATTTTTTCTCGCTTTTTACCAGAGAAGAAAAAAAAACTTTTTTTTTTCTGGCAAAAAGCCAGAATTTTAAACAACATGTCACTTTCACACAAACAGAGACGTTGCAAGACTAATTTGTTATCCGTGTCAATTAAAACAGCTGCACTCCTTCGGACCCATGGATTACGAGAGTCTCCAACAAGAGCTAGCTCTGAAAGCCCCTCTTTGGAAAAAGGTGTCTCCCACTGAGTCGCACCAGGACAGCTCCACCACTGTAGTCTATAGGATGGACAATGTTGCCGAGTGAAATTAAAAAAAAAAAAAAAAAAAAAAAAAAACCCCCCCCCCCCCCCAAAAAAAAAGCCCCCCGCACCCCCACCTCAACTGATCTCTCTCCTCACCTCTTGCAGCAATGCACCCTCGAATATTTATATATAAATTATGTAGAGGATTATTTATTGCTTGTGGAGCTATTACTGTGCGGACAAAATTTTGTTTTTATTTGTGATGGAGGGTTACTGCTTATTGATTCTGAACTTGAAGCCTCCGCCTGCTTGTTGCCTTAGTGTGTGTGTTTGTGTGTATAGGATCTGTATGTACAGCTTGTTTCATCTCACCCCCTTTACTGCAATGGATTTCTTTGAATCCCCTTCAATTGTAGTCTAAAGGTTGGTAATCAACAAAACCAAAACATGTATGAATGTGTTTGCATGTGCAGAGCTTCAGCACACGCTTTAAATATACATTCAGACTACTCTCTAGGCATGATTGCTTCCCGTAGCTCACACTGAGGCGGTATTAGCACAGTACAGTAAGTACAGATGCTGGATGTAGCGTAGCAGATGATGAAAACGGCTGTACAAAGCAACGCGTTCTTGGACTATTTATGGAAAGTTTGGGGTTAAAGGAGAATATTGTTAGCTGTTAACGCAGAGGCTGGAGTGCAGCATTGCTACACATTGTTTAGCTCTGAATTTTGAAGGGATCTATATAATCAGGTGTTTTTGTTTTTCTAATCTTACCAGATGGACCTCGAAAGGGAAAAATCAACCCGAAAACTGAAACCTCATTTGAGTTTCTCAGCCTTCTGGTGTCAAAATCAAAGAAGCAAAGCAAGAAGCTGATTTACAAACAGCCACTGATCTTGTTGGGTAGTTTAATGTTAAAGTCGATTTCTCTACATAATAAACACACACCTATACCGTGTTTCTGCAGGTGGTTTGGTTGTGAAAGGCATACAATGTCTGCAGAATAATACATTTGTGGATTGAGATTACAGTAGAGTTACTTGATATGCAAAGAGACTTTTAGGACTGATACTGCACCTTTGATGTGCTCTATCATTAAACTGAATCACTTTAAAACAGAGCATCATTCGTGCCTCCCTCCATATCTTTAAAAGATAAAATACAAAATAGACTCATGAGAAGTTTGGGACCTAAAACCAGAGTCAAGGTTGAGAGACTGAAATAAACAAAAGGGCTTCAGCTTGACGATAACCTGTCAGTATTTGTGCCTGGATCGCAGTTGGGGCTGATTTTTCTGATGATGTCGATGTTGTAAAAATAAATAAATAAAGGTTTTGCTCAACCAAAAAGATCATGTGAGGGGCAACGACTAAAGCAGCAAACTGTTTTTGAGCCTCCTCGTGGAGACTTCTGCTGTCGGTGGACTGGCTGCATCATTCTGAGCTGCTGTTGAGTTTATAAGAGGTGAAAAAGTGTGTGTGTTGCTGGCCGCTCCATGTTTGTCAAGGTTAGTCTGTAAACTCAGTGTGACGTCAGCCGAGGGGTGGTGTGTTATGATTGCCCCAGTTAAAGCCCTTCATAGTCTGCACGGGTCTGACCAGTCCTCTGATAGACTTTAACTGGGCCCCTTTCTAGATCTATGCCTGTGTGTTTACACCGCACACACAAATATGCTCTTGTTCAAACAGAAAAAATAAATGTAGCTTCCTATAGAAACGGAGCATGATAAATTCAAACTATTCACCATAGTGATCGTCGCTGTATTTTAAAGGGAGAAAAGTGTCAGATACTTGAATTAGCACAGAGCAGCAGGTCGAAACTGAATAAATGCAAAGATTTGTCCGTAGTACAAAGTAACAAAGAAAAGTGCCAAAAGTTTTCAGAAAATGTAAAGTAAGTGACACTTCATTAAAGCTCCCAAAACACTGGACTGAAAAATAATGAAGGTCTAATGAGGTCAAAATGTTTCTTGTTTCATTCCATTAAAGTTTTGAAAGTTTTGTCCGAGCATGCACCCCAAAAAGACGTCAAACATTAGATATTCATGACTATAAATGAGCAACTGTTTGACATAGACAAAATATCTTTAGTTGTTTGCTGTTTTGGGGCTTTATGCCTTTTATTGAGATAATGATAGTCAGAGATAGTTCGGAAACAGAGGAGGGATCATACGCAGCAAAGGCAGGGTTGGTTGTGGGTTAGATCCAGACAACGTAATGTGGACTGGAGACTTGAGAAAAGAGGTATTCAGGGCCTTTTAAATGTTACCTGTTAAGACATGTAACATGTTTTATGCTTTTCAAAGTATAGAAATGTAAGTGGCAGCAGTGTGTAACGCACCCAGCAGAGGAATGTGAATTTATTCATTCCCATCTTGCCGTGAACTACAACATCCAAAAGATGTTATCAAGCTGAGATAGACGCCTCCAGTTCACTGATCCAGAAATGTGTATCTGTAAACTCCAAATGTGTCAAGAGCTTCAGTATGCAAACACAACACACATTTAGTATTGTTTAAGTGTTACTCGTGTAGTAAAGTTGTATATTATCAATATAAACATAATTGACTGTACTTCTGAATGTACATAATAATGGCAGGTGTGTGTATAGCTTTTAAGTGTGTGTGTGCGTGTGTCTGTACATGGGTGCTAATCCTCAACAGCAGACCAGAATGTGTTTTTTTGAAAATACACTTCAGACGTTCCAAATTTATAATATATATATCGTCTCCTCCAGGAAATAGAAATACTTGCACATGACTGTCATGTCAGCAGATGCCTTAGATGTCGCTCTAACTGTGACTGCAGCGTAAGAGGTGGTGGAGTTTAATCTGTGTGTTCAATCGTTGTTGAAACTGTACATGTGGTGTGTTTGGGCGTTTGGCACTGGGTTTGACTTGAGCTCAAAGTGATGGCTGCTGGAGCCAGTGTTACCCTGTTATTACTCTGATTACTCAGTTATTACTGACATGTGTGAATTTTCTTCTCCTTTTGTGTTATTATTTTTTATGTCCATGTGTTTTATTTCTGTTTTAAAGTTTCTGCTCATTGTTATGTGGAGGGGTAAAGTATTCAAAAGTCTTGCTCCTTGGAAACATCTGTCTGTAGATGAACCCGTTTCCTTGGCGCTCATATACAGTGTTTCCTGCAGTCTGCAAGAGTCGGGTCTGTTGGCGGCTTTAAATGGTTTCATCCATGGATCATGTTGTTTTTTTTCATAAAGGTTTTTCAGTCTGAAAAATGATCAGTCTTAGCTGGACCGTTTTGTTTTTAAAGTCATAATCCTCAAGATTTTCAGCATTTTCATACATTTTATGGCTCATCATCATTCAGTTACTTGACAATTTATACAGAACGCATGCATGTACTGCATGTGTTATATCTGTGCACACGTGCATTAGGGCTGTCACTGTCACAGTTCGTTCCAATGCCCCTCCCTCCTGACACCACAAAGGGAAACATAAAGACGATAAAACACTGGCACTTAGGAATCGATGCCAGCATTTTTACAAGCTTCTGGCAGGGACCTGCTAGAGCTCAGTGTGCCGGACAGCAGGCAGTAAGATGAGGCTGTACACGATGCCCCACTCGTCATTTAGGGGGCAAGCTAGCAGGTACATCTGCATATTTGTTGTCATTGTAAAGTAAAACAGCTTCGTCTTTGTTAGTCATTCACCATCTATGAATTAGAACCCAAAATACTTTAAATACGACGGCTTTGCTCCCTTGTGGCTTCATTTTCATAGATCCTCAGCAGGATATCAAAGCAAACTATTTCAAACATGATTACAGTTCAAATGTTTCCCAGGTTTTAACGAAGTGGCAGCCCTTAAGTACATGTGTCACGTGTTCAGTAGAATAAACCATAAACGTCACTATGGATGAAATGCTGAAGACGCTCTTAGCGTTTCAGGATTATAACTTTAAATACAGTTGACCAATGCAGTGATAGTAACAGTTATCTTCTTCGCAATGATGTAGCCGGCTTTATTTTTGCTTCAGTTATTTTTTTCCGTTGAATTTGTCGTGGAGGAAACTGTGTACAGAGGAAAAACCTCTGATGCCATCGGTTTCTAGAGAAAAGCTCTCGTGTCAGGATGTCATCTCAGGCTTCAACCTCAGTTTTCTCTTTTTGTCCTGACCTGCTTTTGAATTTTGGCCAAAGAGTCTCTGATTTCTAACGATGTTCAAGCGTTAAGTATGTATTTCTTTGCTGCTGAAGTCTCATTTTCTTTCCTCATTGGCTCAAAATCTGAAATGCAGTGCCTGCATGAAAACTGGACCAGAGCAGCACTGACAAGAGATTTAACCAAATCACGGGTTGATTATCTGATTCTTTTCCACTTTAAACAAGCTTAATGTTGCTTTGTCTTGCTTGGAAGTTTGCAATCAGCGACCCTCCTCTCCTCCACTCCTCAAAGTGTGATCATAAACTCTGTAAAAATCAAACTTGTGTCAGAGGGGCTTTTGAACCAGTACTCCCGTGGTTCATATCATGTATGTAAAGTTTCCTCATTTTGTTTTTTTTCTCTGTGAATTCTCATTCTCCCTCTTGCATGCATATTTTTGTATGATTTAATAAATGTGTTTTTAAACCTCATTCAATCAGTATGTGTTCATTTCATTTGATTGCCTTCCACGTGTCTTTATATATGTTGATTTCTACTGTACGTGTGACATGGAAATTACATTAAAGTTCACTACCATTTGCGTACCATTTGGTGACCTTGGAACTGTAAGGTTCTCTAATGTTTCGGACAGATATTAGATATTTATTCATACAGATCTTTTAAAGAATAAATGTTTAAACATGGTGTTTAAATCTTAAAAGCTAAAAACTAAATAAAATCCTCCAAAGATTGCAGAGATGAAGCCGTACAGTTCCAAGTTCATGACTGTCAAACTTTTATCTGTTCTGGTTTCTTTCCTCTGTCCACACGGTTGTAAATCTGTATGTAAAGTCTCCATAAACTTCATGAAGACGTGATCAAATACTTTGATTTCTTTGACTGACTCACGGACACGACAGTGAAAGTGGCGTCCCTTGTAAAATCAAATAAAACACTGTTACCCTCTATCATCTAAATTCTCTGAGCCCCTTAACTGTTTTTATTAGAGGCTTTCACACTTTGCTGTAAAAACATTCCAAAAAATAGGAACATTACACTATTTTATTCATTATGCTGCATTTATTAAGCATCAGCGGTGGTTTATTTTTGTGAGTTTGCTACCAGAGAAACAAACTGAAGTCATAAATCACAGAGAAAATGGGGTTTTATCCTCAATTTATATGAAAATAAGCGATACAAAGTCTGTAGGTTTATGCACCGACTCCTGTCATGTCTGTTCACCGCGTCCTCCTCAGAACTTTACTTAATTAACACACTAAAATTAAATGACTTTTATTTGAAGTTTTGTTGAGAAAATGAAGCAATTAATGAGTTTTATAAATATCATGTACGACAAATACCGACTGTACAAAGAAATGTGAGGCCACAGAGTTACAGGTGATACTGATCAGTTTAAACTTGTAGATCAGGCTCTGTAGCATTTACAGTGTGTTTACTGCACACACTAAACCACGTGACTCATAAAAATGCTGATTGTTTATTTTTGGCTGTACACGAGTTCAAACATGATGCCTGATACGTTGAGAGTCGGTCTGGGTCTGGGTAGATTTGAAGTAAAATTTATGGACGGTGTCTCTTTCCAAAACTGAATAAAAAGTTCCACGTTCACACACTTTGTGTTGAGGATGAGATACATTTCTCTAATTTTGGAGCAAAATCATGAAATTATTAGTAAGGAAAGAAACAAAACTCGCTAAATTTGTTTGTAAAGCTGTGAACTCACTTCGTTTTTTGTTCTTCATCCACATCCATCTTAAGTCAAATCATCGGTTGCAACTTTATTTTCTGTAGTGCACTAGTGCAGAAGTCACAGCTGATGATAAAAGAATAATCAAATACTTCACTAATATATTTTGAAATATACAAATTGATGCATTAAAATTAAATTTCACCTAATATCTCTGATCTGACATTTAAATCTTCTGAATTTGTGTGACTCAATGAATTATAAATCACATTTGAGATAGTTCCCTGATATATTTGTACTATATGTATCACATATTATCACATTTATTAACAGCACCTATCATATATTTGATTTATTTTATTTTCTGTAAGTTTTCAAGCTTTAACTTGTGATTTTTTATTTTTGTTGCATGGGCTGAAGGATCCACCACTGCAAGTGTCATGCTCCTTGCAGTGGTGGCTTTATAAGTACACACACTTGTGTACATGTTTTTGTTGTTCTCAAGATGTACACATATAGGACTAAAATACAATCACATAAATATACATAATTTAATATAAAGATATGTGGAGAGACGGTGGAATGATGGGCTGCCACGTAGCAGTGCCCTGAGAGCAGTTCAGCATGGGTTCAGTGCCAGCCAGACTGTGGTCTGTGCTCGACTTTAACCAGTCCAAGCCAAATCTGACTCCAAACTGAGCTACTGCTGCCCCATGCTGCCATCACAGCACTAAACTATTCTATGGTTTATAGATTTAGAAGTCAGACTCTTACATGTGGTCATTTAACTGAATAATAAATCTTTTTAAGTTTTAAGTTAATATTTAAAATCCATCCATCCATTTTTCATCACCGCTTATCCTCATCAGGGTTGCAGGGTTCGGAGACAATCCCAGCTGACACCGAGTGAGAGGCGGGCTACGATTTACGCTCACATTTACATCTCTGAATTTAAAATCACCATTTAACCTGTTGATCTGCATGTGCTTGGACTGTGAGAGGAAGCCAGAGTACACGGAGACAACAATCAAACTCCTCACAGTGCTAACCACTGCACCATCGTGCCGCCCTTTTCAGAAGAGTTTACTTTAATTTCCTGTAACAACAAAACTAAGATCGACAATCGTGACGGCAAAGCAAAACAACAAAACACAGGTTTACCTGACACGTTAAACAAACAAGCCTCAGCATCATCATATATCTGATCAAATGTAAATAAACATACGTCATATATAACTCCTTCACAGGTTGAAACTCTTCAGTAGTGCAGAGGTCACAGCTGATGATAAAAGAATAATCAAATACTTCACTAATATATTTTGAAATATACAAATTGATAAATTAAAATTAAATTTCACCTAATATCTCTGATCTTTAAATCTTCTGAATTTGTGTGACTCATTGAATTATAAATCACATTTGAGATAGTTCCCTGATACATTTGTACTATATGTATCACATATTATCACATTTATTAACAGAACCTATCGTATATTTGATTTAAATTTTACTTGTTTCCAAAGTGTAAATATTCACATTTCCGCGCATATTAATCAATAGTATAATATTACACTGTAATAGTGTGATATATTCTTTCAGGTACTGGGCTGTTTTGGTGTTTTGATATAGTCCAGTATCTTTCCTTGTTTCTTCCTGAAGTTTTGCTCGTAGGAAATGATTCATTCCAGTTTGATGGTAAGTCTGTATTGATGCAGGGATCTCTGTGTTCATAATATTCATGTCATGTGTATCATGTCATAACTGATGTAGCTTTAACTGCAGTGGTTTCAGCTGAGGTGAATTCAATATCATGATTGAATAAGAGCATTTTCTTCAAAGATATCTTGGCACTAACGTCCAACTTCATCTTCAAGTCTGGTGATATTCAATTTTTTTCTGATCTCAGAAAAAGAACAAAGTTCTACCAAGTACACTTCCGCATGTGTGTGTTTGTGTGTGTGTATGTGTGTGTGTGTGTGTGTGTGTGTGTGTGTGTGTGTGCGTTACAGGCTGACCATATTCAGCTACACAGTTCTTATAGGAGAAAGGTTTATTACCAATAAAAACAATAATTATTGTTAAATCCTGAGGTTTATTACCAATAAAAACAATAATTATTGTTAAATCCTGAAAAGAACCAAATTAAGAACCACAGGTAAACTCTGGGTTTGGTGTTTGACCATTTGACCTCTGCTTACTATCTTAGTAGCTTACTAGCTGTACGGGAAAGAACATCCAGCGTGCTGATATTGAATCAAGATTTAACACGAAATGCAAAACTTATTTTCAACCGGACACAGCAGATGTCTTCCCATCAAAGAGCCGGGTTCTGCTTGAGGTTTCTGCCTCTTTAAAGAAAGTTCTTCCCTGCCAATACTAATGATAGCTTGTACACCAGCCTGGAGCTGAGAGCCACAGACATTGTTGGTCGACCTAAGAAAACTATTGAATAACACCAGCTTCATCCTTTAAGATTAAAGACAATGAATGACACTAAATTCTCCTCAGAGCTGCACAATTATTAAATGTGTAACATTCTCTGTTTAATCCCAACTCGTCTCTCATGAAGATTGAAAAGGTGTTAGTACTTGTCATAGTGGTGAAAACAGGATAACTCTGTCTGTCTCTGTTGGCAGGTCAAGTCCGTCATCAACCTTCTGTTTGCTGCCTACACCGGAGACACCTCTGCCCTGAGGAGGTGCTCACTCACTAACTAACTAACTTATATATTGGAGGCTTATGTCACTTATATTTCCCCATAACTAACATGTAAACTGTGTAATTATTCTTTTACTGAAGCTCACAAACATAGAAAGCTCCTCTCTTTTTGCACTTTACTGACTTCAAGTGGCAGCAACAGGAAGCTTTCTCGTAAACAAACAGAAGTCATGTTTACTTTCACTCACCAAAACTGATTTTGCCTTTGTTGGCACATTGTTTCCTTGGTACATTACTGACACCTATAGGGCAGTGTAGTTGTGTGAAACCATTAGCAGAGATGTGGATCATGTGCATTCTTCTGAACATGCACAATAAAAACAAAGCAGGCTTGTAAATATTAATAATAATAACTCCATTGTGCTGCTAGAGGTCAAGACCTCCAGAGAGAGAGACTTTAAAGGTTCAGTGTGTCAGTGTTTAGGAGACTGTATGTTTTTACTAGTGTTTAATCACCTGTAAGTCAGATTTTTTATATTTTTGTTACCTTAGAATGACACTTTTATATCTACAGACACCACACGTCAGCATATTTAGTTGAACTAATTTCCTTTAGCTGTTGTATTGGCAGGTAAGATGTGTATTTATTGTAAAAAAAAAAAATGCAACAATTAAACATACCTGTGTACTTGTGTGTAGGTTTGCGCTGTCATCCATGGACATGGAGCAGAGGGACTACGACTCCAGGACGGCTCTCCACGTGGCAGCAGCTGAAGGTAACATTCATCTTTGTCGACACTCCAGTCATCGCACAATGCTTGTCGTTCAGTGTGCATCAAGATCTTCTACTTAAGTAAAAGTACCAATATTATGATGTATAAGTACTTCGTTGTAAGTGAAAGTCATTAATTCAAGGCTTACTTCAGTAAAAGTACAAAAGTATTCAAATGAAAATGTGCTGTAAGTATCAAAGGTAGAAGTACTTGTTCCACAAATCATTTAACTACCGTATGCAGTGAAGTTTAGTAATCCAGTGATTCACCAAGTATGAAATGCAAAAAAAAAAACAATCTGAGGGGTCGTAACTTTCTAATATATTGTAATATTTTGGACTTTGATCTTTTGGGAACTATTGTATGATGTGATCTACGTATATGGGAATGGGACAGTCATTGAAAATTAAATCATCTGAACAGTTTAGAGGGGAAATGTCCCACCAACAACTCACAGACAACAAAGCCAAACTACTGCAGATCAGCCACTGGTTTCATCTTTTCTTCAACATTGTCTTTTTGGTTTTATAATATAACGAGTGTACAAAAATATAAGCCATAGATGTGCAATCAGCCCACCCTTCATTAGCCTCATGGGGTACTTCTTTGCCGTCTACATACTGATTTAGATTAAGGGGAAATACATGCTGCAGAGGAAGCATTATTATTAAAAAAAAAAGTTTTATGAATTATGTATTGAAATTACCAGTCCAGCCAGTTGAGCCAGACTCATGTTTGCTTTGTATTTGTAACATCTGTTCTACTTTCAGGACACACAGAGGTGGCTCGCTTCCTCCTAGAGGCTTGTAAGGTGAACCCAGTACCCAGAGACAGGTGAGTCCAGATCCTGGACCGTGTTTCAAGCTTCTACTTTATGTACTTACCTGTTTTGCCGAGGGACTAAGACAGCCCCATCCTCTCTGACTGTTGTAATACAGTAATGATGTCAGGCTCTCCATCTCATGGCTTTCTCTTTAACTTAAGGTGTACTGACACCTTCCTCCCGTAGAGTCCAATTCATGTCCTATTAATGTTTATATCATGAAAATTATGACACAAACATTTCTGTGGTAGTAACCGCATATTTTTGGTTTTATTTGTACAGATGGGGGAACACGCCAATGGAAGAAGCGGTGCACTTTGGCCACCACGATGTAGTCACTATCCTGCAGCAGTACACCGACAAATACAGCCCACCTGCTGACGCTGACGACAAGGAGAGCGCAGAGAAGAGCCTGGACAGCCTGCTGTAGACCAGCTGCACACATCTGTATCTCTGGAATAACTTTGTACATTAGTGACTTTATTTTTGTGAAGTGTGAATTAGTCATTTGCTTTACTTTTGTTGCTGTGTCCCGTCCGCTGTGCTTTGCTTTCAGGAGGTACATTGCTGCTTCTACTTCACATCTGGCCTCTCTCATAACGTAATGTGTGTTTGTGTGTGTGAGCGAGCGCTTATCAATACTGTTTAAACAAATGATAACAATATCTAAATATCTGTAATGCAACGTTTACAGCATATTTATCGTGTAATCTGGCGGTACATTTGTGGTATCACAGGGTTGTATCTCAAAGTGTATTAGTTTAGTTACAGTTTTCTCTACCTGGTAATATTTGGATTGTATTCGTTTTGTGAGATAGTGAGGTGTGTGGAAATTACAGTATAAACTCTATAATGCATATCTGATTGTATAAATGTGTACAGGCACACTGCAGTTATGTGCCTGTTTGATCTCCATATACCTGCATCTATCCTCAAGATTGTTCTCCTGACTGTTGTGAGCTCATCGGCAGGTTTTATGAAGCTTCACATATCGTTGAAAGATTGTACTCCGAATGTATTTTTCAGTGGCAACACTTGCAATAGAAGCAGTTATCTATTTATTTCACAAAGAGACTTTTTAAAGGTGTTAGATTGTGTGATTTTGGGGATGAAAGCAAGGTCTTTATTTTTTTTTTTTATGTCATCTTAGTTACATTTTTCTGTGTGTGAGTTTTTAAAGTTGACAGAGGTTGTTGATGTTCATAAGAAGGTGGATCCATTTTCATCCACAATTTCAGCAACCAAATTCCTTCTAAAATGACTCCATAGGAAGAATATATATTTTTGCAAATTGGTTTCAAATCTACTCTTGGGTTTCCTGCACAAATTTTTTGACAAATATCAATCTGAATTTCTTGTTTCCTGCTCTTTCTAATCCCATCAAAGTCTATGAATGTACTGTAAGAATGTACCAAACTGTCCTGACATGTACTATGAAAAGTATATAAATATATACAATGCATACTGTGCAATAACTGTAACTTGAAATGAAACAAAACGTGTTAACAGGCTTCAAGTCATGCTGCGACAGTCCAAAAGGTCCAAAGTTTTTCATGGTCTCACTGTAGCGCTGTATTTTCTGTAGACAGATATATATGAATATATATGAATATATATAGCATATAGAATATTATATAGATAGTATATATAGATATATATATAATATATATATGGAAAATAATTAGTTTACTTTTACAAATGACTGAGATAACTTTTTTTTTTCTCTGTTTAGTCAGTTATACTTTAGACGAACATCTCTTGTATTGTATTAATCGGTCAAGGACAAATTGAACCTCATAGTAGGCCAAATATACACACTCTATATGGGATGTCATTCAAAACTAGCTTCACAGCATACATTTATCAAAAATGGTTCTTGGTGTTTTGATCTTGAAAGAATGGAGCAGAGGCAAAATATTATATGCACAATATGGAGCCCCAGAAGTCACAAATGTCAATAACAGACTACCTGTTGAGTCAAAAATAGAAGTTAAGAAGTTAAACTCGTCCATTTTTTTCTTTGCCATGTTATTGGAATCAAGTGGTTGATATGTAAGTACTAATACAACAATGTAATAATACTCGATTATAAGTAAAAGTCCTCCATTCTCAGGCATTTTATTGTTTGGGCCCAACTAGACACTGCAGTGGTTCACAGTCCAAAGAGGTTGGGAGCCACTGGTTTAAACTTGTAACAGCAGACTGCTGTTTTTGGGGTGCCGGTTAGGTATGAAGCATATGTGATTATGTATGAAAATCAGTTAAAAACTAAATATAGCTCCTGTAAAACTAGTTGAATCAATTATATTAATGTTCATGTTGGACTTTATTTTGATTTAACTGCAGTGAATTTGTAGTGTGTTCTGCCAACTGTTTGCTGAGAACAGTTTTTCTCCACTTGGCAGCTCGTAATAACAGTTTAAACGAAAGCTAAATGCTAACATCAGCATGCTAACACTGATGTTAACCAGGTATACAATGCTTACCATTTTAGGTTAGCATGCTAACATTTGCAACTTAGCATTTAAGTATAGCTGAGGTTGATGGGAATGTTATTTTTACAGGTTTAGTCATAAATACAACCTCATGGCAATCTATCAAATACTAAATAAATAAATAAAGTTGACTTTGTCAGGCTAAATGGTTCAGTCAGGGGGCTCAATAATGTTAGTGATGCAACGTCTGGGGACCATGAATGTTCAAAATCTAATGGAAATTAATGGGAATAATTGTTGAGATGCTTTAGTCTGAATCCAAATGGTGCGCTAATCGACCAGCAATACCATTGAGGGGTGTTGCCATATTCCAGTGTTAAATATTTAATATATAAAATATTGATATCATATCAATAATGTACATATGATATCGTGTCCAGCAACTCTTAAATCATTTGTCCCTCTCCATTCCCACTTTGGGGTTCATGCTCTGCATAACATATTTTTGTACATTTATGGTTACAGATTCTCTCTTCACCCAAAAAACAGACAAAACACACAAACTGAAGATGAATTTGAGTTATTGCCGCATTATTATTTAAAATGTTGTATTGACATGTATTACAAAATTGTTAGTGAATTCTTTTAGCCATAAAATTTAATTATATATATGGCCAAAGTATATTAATATGCATACTTAACAGTCTTAGTTTCGACTGCAGTTTTATTAAATAAAAATATAGAATTGTGTCAGTCCTGTGTATACAGTTATCCAACAACAATGTAAACAAACATGTAATAGTGTCAGGCTCCATCCCAGTGTTGTGAAATCTGATGATGGGACTATGTTAGTTAGTTAGTTATTTTATCCACTGTTTAAAGCTGGAGGAAAATAATTAGTTTACTTTTACAAATGATTGAGATAACTCTTTTTTCTCTATTTAGTCAGTTATACTGTAAACGAACACCTCTTGTATTGTTTTAATCAGACAGGGACAAATCGAACCTCATAGTAGGCCAACTTTGGTCCACAGCCCTCACTTTGACCAACTTTAGACTCATCAAGTAATCAATTAGTGACACATGTTGCTTATGGGACTCCACTTATTTAAGTACTAAAAATACGGGAACTACAAAAATACAAAACAATAAATCAAGACATTATATGTTCAGTACTGTATAATGCAGATGTAATTGAGATATGTTTATTTTAATAAACAAAAGTAAACAATATGTACAGTACAGTGTTGCATTTTTTACCCACAGGAGCTGGATTTTCATTTTCCTCTGAATATTCAAGAATGTCAATTATGTTCTTTTAAAGTCAAGCAAAACAGATTCATTTTAAACAGTACAGTAGAAAAACATTATTGCACAATATATACATTAAGCATTTCCTGGAAATGTAGCCGTCCATTTGTTTTTCTTGAAGCTTTAAAAGTACAAGACCTCAGATATTTACTGTATTAAATCATAAAATTAATATGCGGTCATCAGAGATTACGGTTATACTTCTAAGCTTCTTGATAAATTACTATAGTCGGTACGATTCTTATTTTGAAATTTGCCTTGATGGACCAGCTTGATAACTACACGGCTCATGCCGAAGCTCCAGGTTGCCAGACATGAAAAGTACTACAGCCATGGAAGCAAATAAAGTGGATTAACATTAGATTCTGCTCAACCTAAAAAGCTCCATGAGCAGGCACGTGGTAAAACAGGGTAAATATTGAGATAATTTAAAAGATAAAGAGGTTTAGAGAGGTAAAAGGACCCAGAGTGCCCTGAAGAGATTTCCTCTGTGAATCAAGAAAACATTGTGACAGAGATCCTGACCCACAGTGCACCGTGGAAAAACATTGTAAAAGTTGCTGACCTACCCAGCTCTCACTGCAGGAGAGGAGGCTGTATTCTGGTAGGTAATAGTGACTTTTCGACATATAAATTCATCATTTATTTCCCTTATAAAGTTTTCAAAGACACTACCTATGACGCTGTGGGAAGTTTTAAAGTCACTGAGTTCAAGTATTGAAATCACGTCAGGTAATCATCATCAGTAAACCTGCTCGGCTCTTTCTGCCTTAGGGGGAGGCTGCTTTTCTGGGGGGGATGAGCCATAGAGTCCATTGGGAGGACTGACCGATTTTTATCTAAAAAGTTACCAAAAGAGTTGTGTAGGACGATTCTTTTACCAAGGTTTAGAGGAATTTATCTACGCTGAACTTAATCTCTGTAAAACAATCAGAAAGTAATCTCTTGCTCTCAAACAAATGGACACAAACCAAATTAAACTTTGTGTTGTCATTATTTTGCAGCACAGACTGAAGTGAACCTGATGGAGGTTCATTGTCTTCAGTGTCTCTCCAGTGCTGCGGTGCCCATTTTTGATCACTAGGTGTCAGTATTCTGCACAACCTTACCTATTGTACCTTTAAAGAAAATATTATATCACAGAAATGTTCTGATTCTGACAATGTGGCGGCACATTTTCAGGGGGAGGTACTGGGATTAATCCATTTGTTCTGAGATGGTGGCATTTTGTAGATAAGTCAACTCAGTGAAGAGATCCTGAATCAGTTGATCAGGGTTAATCTGTGAGGAAATAAGAAGTTTAAATCAACTGCAGAGAAAGAAAAATATCAACCCTAACAGGCTGTCACTACCAAACAGGTGACACACAAAGTTAGTGACCATAATGGAGCTAAAGAAAGGGTAAATACTAGACTTTAAATTTGCCATACTCACATCCATGTCTGTTTCCATGTTCATGTCCATGTCCATGGGGGGAATCTCCCTCGGTGGAGATGGAGGTGGTGAGGGGAGGAAGGAAACACTCATACTAACAATTGAAACAGTTTATTGTCAAAAAATGTGTTGCAAGATTCATGATGTTTTCTTTTTTGGTGTATATATATATATAAAATTGTCTTACTTACAGTGTGACAGGCATGAGTCTTCTGACGACGTAGCCATCTTTGACCTTTCCTGCTTGAACAAAGGTGATTAGAGGTCATTACAGGGACAGTATTATACTGAGAACATGACCCTGACATTAACTGGGTAACCTCAGCATCGTTTGCAATGGCAACATTGAATCAAATTCATTGAACTGTAAATAAATGTGGAGGAAAGTCAAACACAAAACAATACCAGAGCTCTTGTAGTAGGGTCCAAACGCCACGTCTTTGTCAATGTCTGGGTAAAGATAGAGGAGTGGATTCATAGTCATGTTCTTCTTGGCTCTCAGACTGTAGTGGTTAATGATGTCTGGCAGAGACATGACTGACAGCTCCTGCTTGGTGCAGGGGTCCACTGCATGTACATGGGTCTCTACAGGGGGGACCACATACAGAAACAGGAGTAAGCAAACAAAAGTGCTCTGTGGTGGAGGGCATGAGCGAATGTCGACCAAATCATGAAAAAAAATCAAAGCACTCGCTGTTAGAAACATTTTAAAATATTAGTATTAATCTGGCAAATTTTAAAGGGAGAACATGGTTAATAAAATACGTCTTCTTCAGGAAATTACGGACAAGTCCAACGGGTGAGTAAATCAACAGGTGCAAACCAGTGACAGTATGAAGAATGGACGGCGTATGTGTGACGTCACCCACAGGTTTCTGAAGAGCTGTTTTAAAGTGTGGCCACTAAACTAAAAATCGGATGTGGATGGTGAGTGGATCTGAGGCGGGCTGAATGAAGTCTGGGTACTCAAACAAGCCATGTGTAATGGCACCCTCCTGTCAGTCAAACTGATCATTTTTTGTTAATTGCGCATAATTTTGAGCCAAATTTGTTCTGGCTTCACTTCACAGCCAAGGAGGTTACCACTTGGTGCAAAAATCCAGCAATCAGAGTCAACCAGTGTGACGTACACCTCAGACATAAAAAAAAAAAAGCATTTCTTGAGAACTGACCAGGATCAGTAGACTGTGACAGACAGATGGCTCATCCAATCACCTGCCAAGTATTTTTCCAACAGCGGTCAGGTTAATAATAAAAATTTTGAAAACCCATTTGACGTCTCATTTGTTTCATTTAACAACTTTTGAATACATGTACAGAAACATACCACCGTTGGAGTGCTCAACCCAGCTGAATGTGATCGCTCCATCGTTGTTGCTCTCACTAAAGCGGAGCAGAAAGGTCCCGGTCTTTTTTTCCTGCAGCAGGGCCCGTGTTCTCTTCCTGTTTACGAACCCCATGATGAAACTGAAACCCACATGAGAGAGGACTACTGTCTCAGGATTAATGAAAAAAAATGATTCAAAAATCACAGAGATGACTCGGGTCGTGTCTTACCCTTCCCGCCAAAGGTCCACCAGGTGTTTTTTGATCAAGTCCAGGATTCCATCAATCCAAATCCAAGCACTTTCATTCTGTTCACACAGGAAAGAAAACGTCAGCGGGGGGTAGCCACACTACAACTACAACAACGCCATAGCATAAACTACAACAAGAATCGTGCTCAAGACTGACCTTGGAGAACTTGTTCCAGTGAATGGGATCATCAGGATTGTCTGTGAACCAGCAGTTGCATAAAAATGTCATGAAAGTAACAAACTCTGAGGTAGGGACGTATCTTCGAGATTATTCAAGAGTGTAAAGTTTAATTAAAGAATTATATTTAGTACATTAAAAACACAATCACTGACTGTCTACAGTCTACCAAAAAAAAGAAGTCACAGTGCTCAGCCAAGAAATACTTCAGCACATAACACCAAACATGTTCATCTAAACATCTAAGTATATTTCCTGTCAAACTACTCAGCAATACTGATCCTTGGCGAACTTTATCTAGCTACCACTGGAAAGTGTCACCATTTAGTTAGATGGAAGAAGGGCTCAAACTCTCACCCACAAACTTTTCTCTCAGCATTGAGAGCTGGTGTTCGTCCAGCTCCCGCTGGCCAACAGACAAAAACTGCCAGCTCAGTACTTGCGACAGCTGCTTCCAGGTGAGCGGAGGAGGGTTGGCGAACAGCGACAGGTTCTGCAGAACAAATACAGTTTGACTCTAACTCACTGACCTGCACAAGAGTGAAGTGACCATGGCGGTCCAAATGTGATTTAATACTAAATAATTGACTTTGACAAGAAGAAGAAAAGGCACTGTGTATTGTATCTGTACAAGAGACATTAAAAGCATGAACTCAAACAGCAGCTAAACAGATCGTTACCCTTGGCTCACTGGTGCACAGCATGTTGTACCACATGACAGAGGCCCAGGCGCTGGGGATCTGATTGGTACTGGAGACGACGACCAGAGGCAGCGAGCTGGCCTGGACCAACACAGGAGGAAGAAGTTAGTCAGTAACATTTTTCTGTGACTGAACAGCTAAATATTATTTGTAGTTCAGCAGCAAAGAGCAGACAGAAACTGAAATGCCTTTGACTGTAATTTTATGTTTACTCACCTCGATGTTACATCTCAGTCCGGCATGTTGAAAGTCTGCCACAAACTTAATGATGTGGAGTTCTTCAGTGACTCCCAGACGACTAAAAGGCTGATGAATGAACAAAGAATTTTAAGATTTAGGAGAAAAAAAAACCCTGAACAATGACTTGAAAGCACGTTGAAAGAAACTTAATGAAGCCCAGTGCCACAAAAAGTGGAATAATAACAATATTATCCCAATATCTATAAAACAAATGTTTAAAAAACATAAATACAAGTCAAAGTCGTCTGTTTTTTGTCTTTTGTTTTTGGGAAATTAATTACACTGAACTGTAATGCTATAAAAAGCCACCTCGCGGCACCAATAACAACCTTCTTCTTTAGCTTCACCGTGTTTCCGGTTGTACACTGAAGAGCATTCAGCTGCTCTTACTGAAACACATTGTGTAATTCATTGTGGACAGACTCCACAAGATAAACAATTGATTATCACACTCAACGCCTATTGTCCCCGTCCCCATCGTTCCCAAACTGACCTGACGATCTACAGTCTGTCTACCTGACTGGACTGTAATCAGGCTGATATCGTGTAGTCTGAACCCAACGTTAGCCTTGAGCTCAGAGCTATGCAGAGCCGAAGTACAGCTTCAGACTGACTCTCCTTTCATGAGTGACATATGGCATTTAAATTTTATACAAACAAATGGCAGAATTTGAATTGTCTCCACTTACCTCAGATGTTCCTTTGCTTTTTGGATGTCTTTTGTCCTTGATTGACTGAAAAAACAAACAAACAAAAAAAACACTCAAGCGCTTCTTAGAAAATGCAGTAATTATATAAGTCTATACTGTCGACTGATGTACAATACAAAGCTTTATGTTCATTTAATGACCAATGGATGCAACAATATGTGTGTGATTGTTTTATTTAACATGTCAACTTGCGGAGTTTCATACCATGTGACCAAATTCTGCCACCAAGCCTCCACCTGGCGTGTCCACGTCCAACACCTTACAGTCAGCCCGGCTGAAGTCAAAGCCACGAAACCTAAACGACATCAGACCAAAGTTTGTCTAAGACCAAAAATGTACCAATTGTCTTCAAGAATCTACGATGATATATATATAAAAAAAGATCAGTTTAGGCTTTCAAATTACACTTTACTTACCCTTTAACTGTCTTGGCTTCTTCAACATCCCTTATTTTAGAGAGATTTAAAGATTTTGTTATTAAAAGACAAGCAAACAGAAAAAGTTGAATGTTGTAAAATGATAACGTCGTGTGTCACCGGATCAGACAAAAGTTTTCTCTGACTTACTTGTCAAATACAGGTTTGGCTTTGATTGGGCACTTGAACTCTGGGAGGTTTGCTAAGAACCTGGAACAACAACAAATATCAACCTGTGTGAGCTACAACGTACGTGATTCCAGTCCAGTCCTTTGTTGGACTTTTGCACTCCTCATCATTCCAAGACTCATATTAATCAGTAAAGTAATAAATGATTGAAACATAATGAGCGAACATATAAAATGCTAAAATAAATCTCGAAAAGTCTTTTAGAAAAGTCTTTTAGAGGTTTCTGCTCTGGCATTTTTGGTACGTTTCAACATGTTTTTGCTTTAAATCTGTGTGGCCAATGGAAGTTATGTTTATTACCGTGAATCCAGGCAGACTGCAGCTGCTGTCCTCCACAAAGGAGTAAACACAAAGGAGTCTATGACTACTTGATTCTTAAAGGATTACTTTGTCTTGACATATGGAACATTTTACTTAAAGTACACATAGTTAATTTAGAAACAATAACATTACAGTCACCACAGAAAATAGTTCCTCTTACAGTAAACTGTTATATTCAAAACAACAATGCAGTTCTGTGTTCAGTGCATCCTCACCTCACTGTCACTGTGAATTGTACCTTGGTCTTGAGTATCAGAGGTCGCTGTGGTAAACTCGACATGATAGGTTGTTTCTCAACCACTAGAGCACTGCAACGCAAGACCGCAACAAGGTGTGTCAATAACATTAAAGTATGTGCTCATGTACACAGAAAAGTCCTGATGCCACGACTCACTTTGCAAGAAGTTTTGTGAGCAACGACACTGCCGATTTCTCATTTTCTGCCATGGGACCGGAGAGGTTGGAGACATCAATGCTGTTGTATTGCTTGCTCTGCTCTTGCAGTTTATGCAGCTGTTCGCGTACTCGTAGGAGAACTTCTGCCACAGCCGTGAACCTGCACATACAACATAAGTTTGTGGTTTTTCTTAAACATGACACATGAAAAGCCGAGGTAGTAAAAATAAATTCTCACCACTTCTGTAGATTGTCCAGACACGTGTCAGCTGGAGCTCCAATGCAGGCCATCTGCTGCCTGCACTTCCACTCAGGCAGCTCCACATCTGTAAGAGTTACCACAATCTCCTCTGCCAGTTTCAAGATGTTTTCTATCTGCTGCAGCACTATCTGTATCACAAAAAGACAAACAATTAAGTATATGGACCATTGTTGTGTCAAAGAATCATTACAAGAGTTACTGCATAGAGAAATAACTGACTTTCTTTCTTTTAACAGACTTCAGTATTACTATGACTGCTACTACGACTACAGCAGTCACTGATAATGAAACATAACATCTCGGGTCTGACTGAGTCATTCTGCATCTCTCTCTCCCTCATTTCTTGCCCGAAAGATATCGCCAAGTACAGAAACTTCTTCTCAGTGCTGATAAAATAATGCCACAGAGTATAGGTTTTATTTTCTTTTAACATTTTATTTGTTTTATTGTTGTAGTTTTTATGTTTGTTGATTTGTTTTTTATTTTTTATGCAGTTGTTCTTAACTGTATGGCCTAATTTTATCTATTTTATTTTTGTTTTATCTTTCTCTATTCATTGTTGTCTATTGCTGTTTTTTTTTTTGTTCTGTGACGCACTTTGGGCTGCATGTCGCAACAGCAGACTGGAACACAAAGTTATGAAACTTCAATGTTTCTAAATCAATTTTGAAAGACAGAAATGTTGTGGTGTCGAATAAACTGAAATTGTTGGATTCATGACTTGACATGTGTGTGTCTGTTGGACCATATGGTTAAATAAAAGTCAAACAACAACAAACAAAGTTGTTTATCAGTTTTGTGTTGTGCTCTACATGTAGATATGGATCTACAGTACCTGGTTTGTTTCTGTGATAAAGCTGGCCTGCTTACAACATTCCTTCTCCACAGCAGCACGGGACTGTCCATTATGCTGCTCTACTGGTAATAACAAATATGAGACATAAGTAAAACATGAACTCACGCTAAACCTGTCACACCCATCTTTATGTCTCGTATCATACCTTGGAATTGCCAGCTGTCCTGTATGAAGTCAAGCTTTTCATTGAGAACCTCCAGTGACTTAATTTCCTTCTTCGTCTCCTGCATTAGAGTTCACAAATGAAAAAATGATAAAGTACGCATTTCCCAGGACGACAAAAAGAAAGTTACAGCCGCAGAGTTTACCAAAGTCCTGTGTTTCAGTTCATTGACTTTGTTGTCCAGTTGTCTCCATTTTTGATCCACGGCTGGACTGACACACCCCTGACAAAAACAAAGATGTTACCTTCAAGGAATAAAATAGTAAAACCAAATAGAAGACAGAAACATTGTGTGTTCAGTCATTTTTCAGCCTAATCTTTACAGGCCGGACTCCACTGTGCTGTCCAAATGATCAGTCATCTTACCTGTGCTTCAAAAACTGACGCCAGGATTTTCTTTTCCTCCTTCAGGCATTCAGATAGGATTATAGCCAGGCTGATTGGCTCAGCTTCAAAGTGTTTCTAAGATTAAAAACAAAGATGTTATAATTAATCTGCTCTCAGACAATAAAAAAAACAAATATATAAATTTAAAAGTTAAATGTCTACCAGCAAGTAGTCTCTCATCCCTGGAAGATCAGGTCCCTGCAAAATGTTTTTCTCCTGAACAGAACGATTCCACTGTTCTTCCAAATACACCAGAAGTTCACGGAAACAAGCCATCGCTTTATTTCTATCCACAGCTGCCGAATCCCTGAGACAGAGCAACAGAAAGGGTGCGTTTGTTTATGGATTGTGACTGTGTGTATGTTCTGATAGCAGCATTTATATAAAATAATTCAGCATCAACAACTTAATAACGAATTAAGATATAAAACCATATAATATATGATGCTTCGTTATAAATTACTAAACTATCCAGTTCATACAAGTACAGTTGAAATAATTATTGATTAATCAAGTTGACCGACAGAAAAATAATTGCCAACTGTTAAATGAACAATAAATAAACAGATAAATAATTGCTGATTGAAACCTTAAATGAACAATAAATAAACAGATAAATAATTGCTGATTGAAACCCTCTCACCTCACTGTCTCCTTCCTAGCATGAAGAAGACACCAATGGAAATACATGAACTTTTTTTCCATATAATAATAATAATAATACTAATTACTAATACTTCTTGAAATGTATTTTATGGAAATAATTTTAGTTTTATGAACATCTTATTTATACTGTTTATATCTTTTTAGATTTACCATATTTTTCTTAGATATCTTTAAACTTATATGTATTTTTTATATTTTGATGTCTATTGCTGTTTGCACCCAGGGATATGAGGGAAAGGTTATTTCAGTTCTCTGTATGTCCTGTACATATGGCAGCATTGACAATAAAGTTGATGAGACTAGATTAGGTTAGCCCCACCCGCTGACTTTGACAGTCTGATAATTCATAAAGCACTGCAACACAGGACCATGAAATGTAAATGTAAATTAATTAAACAGTGAAATTATTATATATGTTTGGGTTTTTTTACATAAAACGAATCGGTATTTTAATTAATTAATTACACATTTAAGTGATTATTTAATGGTGTATTTATTGATTTAATTTTGGCACTTTTAGTCCTCCATACTCCACCGCTGCAGGCCACTCTTGCTCAATGAGTCAAACTGTGTCTCTCTCACCAGTCCTGGCTCTCTATCGCGGTGCACAGCCAGTGGCGGACCTCTCTGGGGAACCGGCACTCATAGAGCTGGCTCACCCGGCTCTGCAGCGCTGAATCCAGCCTCAACAGTTCCTGCCACTGGGCCATCTGTAAGAGCAAGACACCGAGGAAAAGTCACTAACACTAGCTGAAGGTTATGGCGAGGTTATGTACGCTATGTGTGAATAAAAACAATAATAAGCTACTTAAAAAACACACAGGTTGGCCTGCATGTCTTAAAGTTATTAATGCCCATGCACCTGAAAGCGAAAGTTCATAACAAAACACAGTATATTATTTCTACGTGTTCCTACAGACAACAAAAGGATAAATTGTCTTACCTTGTGGCTGTTGTTGTTTGTTATTTATCGGTCAGATGAGCAGGATGTGTAATAATCAATCTCAAAGTCTCTCTGCGCGTCTGACTGCGGGAGGGGCGGCTTCTTATACTCACCGGGTGCGCCCACAAACCACGTGATTCTCGAGAAAAGGATCCCTGCAAGCGGTGTCAAGTCAGCAGCTGGTTGACGGGTTTGGGTTTCCGCCTTGTTAGGAAATACTAAAAAAAAAAAAAAAACTGGCTTTCTGGCTGCATCCGTTTCTAACTTATTGTTATCAAATGGCGACTTTTTCCGGGTGGTGTGGGAGGGGATTTTTAACGCACGACGCACTAATCCAAGACTTCAAAAAAACTGTTTACAGTGATTTAACCCTTTAAAACATCATACACCTTTTAACACGTCAAACCAGGAAAATAAGATAATAACATTAAAGTCCTTTATATATTTATTTGTATATTTACTCAAGTACTTTTACTTGTAATTTTCTCATACCGTCCTGCACATTTCAATGGGAAATATCACCTTTTCCTCCACTACATTTATCCGACTGCTGCAGATTAGCAGATTAACATACGAGACACATGAGATTATAACACATAATACATTATCAAAGATTAAACCAGTGGTTTGCAACCGTTTTTTGTGTGCTATTAACCCATTTGAAAAAAGCAGTATGTGGTTGTATCTCATGGAAAAACGTGTGTATGTGTGTGTGTGTGGTTGATTCTTCTTTTTTTCCAGATGTCTTGTTACCAGTTCCACCAAACGAGATATTTTCCCTCTTTTTGAACCAAAGGGGTACAATTATTCAATGTAGAGTCAACAATCAATCATCACACGACTCCTCAGATTTATCTGTTAAACTAACATCAGTATTAACACTCACACTAATGATGTCAAATATAATCAGTCATAGGAGATAAATACTTTTCCTTTTAATATTTTAAGTACATTTTATTACTTGTGTACTTTTACTAAAGTATGATTTTAAATACAAAACTTGTAACAGAGTATTTTTTACATTGTTGTACTCAGTCTATCCCCCTTCTGTTGGTACTGTTCAGTGGGTGGTGAAATGCATTTTATTGTCAGGCTCTGCTGGACTGCTATGACTCATTCATCCACCCATTCTTGAGAATCATGTGGTTCTCGGTAAACGTTGCAAGATTATCAACAGTCAAGTATCATAAAGGAGTTTTATTTCCTGCTGCCTCCAAAATAAAAGCTATGTAAACGTCTGCACTGTCTGTTGAGTGTTTGGTTGTAACTGACTATACTCGTCCCAGATTACATTTGAAAAAAGTGTAATTACATTGTCATGGATTACTTGATTACATTTCTAAATTTAACCATAAAAGATGACAAAAATTTAAACCTTTTTCATGATACCCCTGCATGGTCTACAGATCTTGATAGAGGTATGGGGTAAATCTCATTTTATTTCATTGTGTGTTTACGATCAGAGCTTCTACACACGCATGTCCACTGAAGGGTCAACAGACTCAACCCAAAGCATCATGGGATTTGCCAGTGGACGACTAACAACCATGCTAACAACAACAACAAACAATTTCAACACAGAAAAATGAATAAATAATCACAGAATATACAAAATGAATTTTATTTGCATTGAAAATGTCACCCAATACTGTCTATAGATCTTGATATACCTCAGGGGCTATGAGTGGCAGATGAATGGCAGATGTTTGAATGGATGGTGTGTGTTTGTGTGTGTGTGTGTGTGTGTATATATAAATGTATATACCATGTATAAATGTTTCCGGTAACTATTAGGCCAAAGAGACAGATGCAGAAATGAAGTAGCAAGCTAATGTCTGCAAACCTTGCAGTCTAAATAAACATGTTTAAACTGATTATGTACAATACAGGCCTCACAGTCAGTAGTTATAACTGACTCAAATCCAACAATAAAAACAGACAAATTACTTTTTAAAACAATTATGAAAAAACAATAAACATAATGACGCCACAAAAACCCTTTTAAACACAACAGACTCAGTTTCATTATAATCAAGATATAGCTCAGAGACTAGTGATGAAATCTCTGTTGGGAACGATCCATGGGGCCTCTGAGCAACGAGCATGTTGCTTTAATCTGAATATGGAGAACTCATCTGTAAAACAAAAAGGACAACATCAGCAGGAGAAGACTATATCTATAAAAGAAGAAGAAAAAAGCAGCAGACACTACAGTATTAGCACAAAAAGTCAAGCTGTGCTGTGTAAACTATGCTGTTGTTCTCTGGTAATTTTTTCATTAACATGATGACTTAGTTCATGCGTCTTATCCAAAGTTTTTCTGAAGCCGTTTTAAGACAACAGCAAACACAACAGACGGATGAGGCAAGTGTTCTTCTATATTTTTTTCTTATGGCCAACAAATTCCATAAAAAAGACCAAAACCAACAACCAACAATGTGTTAGTCCGTCTCTTTACATTTGTTTACATTGCCAATCTTGCCTGTGGTTCCTGTTGAAGAAGTTCAACTTTAAAGCAACATCATGTAACTTTTCTACCTTACAGTACCTTTCTATCATTATGATGTTACATTGACGTGTAATCAGGTAAACGGTGTCTCTGTCATTCCCTATCCCTGTATGTCTGTTTCTGCACTTTGTGCTTCGAGTATGATCATCTGCAAGAAGTACGTAATGTTTTTTACGGCAGTATGTCACACACCAATATCTAATTTCACTTATTTTTGGTGAAACTGGATTATATTTATGGAGAAAATGTTTTCTGGTGTAATGTAAAATTTATATTACATGATTGTGTGTTCTTTTATAACCATATATAGCCATGTTTGATCTCAGTAATATTCGAAAAAGTTTTTTACGTATAACACTGTGTGACTTATAGTCTTGTTTGGTTTCACTCAGTACCTTGCACTTAGAAATCTTTCTCTCATTTATGAAAGTTCTTTGTAGAAGTAGTTTTTTGATGCATAAACTTGACCTTGGCTCTCACGGTCCAGCGGAGCTTGTTAGTGAGGTTTGATAGTGATGAACACATTCCATTGTAGCCACCTGCTACAGTTAGATCAGTAAATCATAATAATGACGAATACTCCTTAGAAGTGTATAAGAATCACTGCCCCACCCTGAACATTTTCTGCAGACTGTCTTGTGCATTTGTAGAACTGTTCCTCTTGCAAGAATAAAATGACAAAACCTTTAAGGACCAATTGATTGACTCAAGATCCTTATTTTGTGTCGGTGAATTGCTTCCCATGTCCTGCCCTGATGTCCTCCAGCTTAACTCTCTGTGAGTTTCCTGGATAGTAAAGTAAACTGCTGCAAGCTGTGCCTGCTGTTAGCTAATGTTATCCCCGCTCAGTTACCCCTTGTCATGTTACTGCATGGGAGTGGTTCCTCAAAGAGCAATGGGAGTGTTGGTGTTTATTCTGGTAGCACAGGAGCTTTGGACCGCCAGGAAGATTTCAAGCCCAGTGTCATGCCAGAACCAGAACCGGGCAAGTAGTCAATGTAACTGGACAAGAGCTTCTATAGACATAGCTAGTGGGCAGGGGTAAAGAGCCCCAAGAGGATGACGGAGAAAGCTGAATGTGAAGCTATAGGAGCAGGGCGGTGTATGTAGAATTGAGTCAAAATGTAGATTCAGTGACTGTGTTTTTATTAATAAAGGAACATTCACCCAGTGCCGTGTGGGTCATTGATGTATTTTTAATAGTTTTTGGAGTTCTATGGCACTAAAGGAATGAGGCAAATCATTTAGTCCATTGTTAGTAGGATCAATTCATTGTTGGTTTGGGTCTTTTTATGGCTTTTTTTTAACAATAAGAAGAGTACAGTCCACCAAATACCAATGCATGCAAACTTACGGTGTCGATGTCAAAGCATAGGTGCTCACTGAGCATATCAAACTCTCCGGGAGTCATTGGTGGCTCAGGAGACTGACAAGACGGTGGCGTGCTGGTTGAATTAGAGCTGAGATAACAGAGAAAGAGAGATATGTGAAGGGACTCTCATCAGTGGAAAACCAGACATAAGTCATTCAAATGTTATATAGTACTTTCTAGATCATTTTCGGTCTGTCTCAATATGCCGACATAATCTTTAGTCCAATAATTAAATGTCAGGGTAAAATGAAAAAGACAATAAGTTGAGTAGCAGTCTTCAAATAAACTCACCGTAGTTCTGAGATGGGGATCAGAGTGGACGGTATGTATGGATGGACTGTAAATTTAAGATACAAGAAAGATTAGTGTTGTAGCTACAATCTAGTCAGCCAACAAAGATCCAAAACAAGCACAGAAAACTCTAAATGATGAAATTGTATTGTACTTACCTTTGCTTGGCTGGCTGTTGTAAAGCCGTCCGAAGGCCTCGTCTTTAGGGATGTCGGGGTAGAGGAACTTGAGCGGGTTCTCTGGGACGACCCCATCGGAGATCACTTTGTAGTCTCGTATGATGTCGGCAAACGGGAGAGCGCTAAGCCGGTTTTTAGTGTAAGGCTCCACAGAGTTGAACTTCACATCTCCTGTTGGAGCAAAGTACAGTTTAAGATCAACCCCCAGTCCTGTGTGAAATATAAAACTTGACTTGATCCTGGACGAATCATATGTCGAAGAATATATCCTATGATGGTGTCCATAAAACTTTCTCATTAACTGTCTGGAAGTGTAAAACATCAGCAGTTTAGTATACGTCTGTACTGTAATGGAAATGTAAAGAGAACTCACCATTGTCCTTGTGCTCCACCCAGGTGAAGGTGATTCCTCCGAGGTGGCTCTCACTGAAGCGTAACAGGAAGGTACCCGGCTCTCTGTCCTTCAGCAGAGTGCGCTCCATCTCTTTACTCACAAAGCCCATGATGTAGCTGCATGGGTGGGTGGTAGTGATAAAAGAGGAGAACTTAATGTCTGATTTGCTTCTTTAATCACATTTTAACCTTCTCCTTCATCAGCATTGCTTGGCTGTGTTTTGTTGCTTTGTGTTGCTTGCATGTTGAACCGGTTGTTGCTGTATTGTACTGATGTTTTGATGCTCTGCATAGCTTGTGTTCTCTTTTTAAGAATTCTTGTTTTGTTGCGTTCTCTACAGCGTCTTATTGTCCTTGTTTTGTAAATTTGATCTCTTCATAGGTATCAAAAGATCTTGCCAAAGGAGAGCCACCACACACTGAACTTCACAACGGCTCTTCAGAAACCTGTGGGTGATGTCACGGAGAGTACGTCCATTTTTTATACTGTCTATGGTTGAGATGTACGAGAGTGAATCCAGCCTCAATGCCCAATTTTTGTAATCAGTAATGTAATCTACTGGATTACAAAAAAAATGTAATCTAATATGAAAACTGTCGGATTTCATTGTATTCATTCATCGTATTTTAGGATTGCATTTTAAACAAACAAACAAAAAAACATCTAAACATCTTTTTTTTTTAAAAGTCAATATACATAAAATACATTTTGCATATTGAGCATTTACAGTTGGTCAAATAAAGTTACTGTTACAAAAACAAACCTTGGTTGTACTGTGTGCCTTCTACAACATGCGGGATGCTGTTTCTTTTGTGTACTTTTTAGATGTTCTTGGGTTTTTAACATTTCAAAAGTAAAAGCGATAGGTCAGAAATTGCCATGAATGGAAGGCTGTTTTGATGGGACTGCTGCTTGAACCTTCCATTTTGACTCAACACCATTATTTTTTCACCTTTTAGGTCTACCACAAAGTAAAGTACTTGTCAAGAAACTCTGTATGTCCCACCAGATGCACTTTTCATGAGTTAATACAGCACTGGTTCTCATGAGATAAAGGATGATAAGTTTAAAACTGCCAAAAATCCATGATAATATAACTTAAATCTAATTTTTCAAATGTAATCTGGGCTGATTATAGTTCCTTTTTTTTAATAATCTGATTACGTAACCCTGATTACATGCAATCCATTACTACCTAACCCTGTAACATTCAATAATAGCAGAGATCTATCAGGACAGCTTGAGTGGGCGGACTGTCAGGTGGGCTTACTTCTCATTCCAGACTGGCTGCAAGTGCTTCTTGATGAGCTCCAGGATGGAGTCCAACCACATCCAGAAACTGAATGGCTTTCCTGCAATATTCTCCTTGAAGAATGTGTGATACATGGAAAAGTTTCAGTGAGTACTTTTAAACATGTAATGGACAGAACATGCTTTGGCCACTAGATGGCACAATCATACTGGAGATGAGATACTTACTTTAGAGAACTTTGACCAGGACACCTGATAGTCACTGCAGGAGGCATGCTGACCTACAAAGATATGTAGTAAATAACATCAGTCATTTATGTTGAAAGAGTATGCTCTAGACCTAATCTGTATGGAAAGTGTTATATGTGTTTTGTTATGATTTGGCGCTATATAAATAAAACTGAACTGAATTGAATTGTTATTTTATTGGTTGAGAAAATTCTCCGACATCAAGAAGCTACATAAGCTATTTTTATTAATAAAAACCCTTGTTGGATTAGCTGAAAACTGCACTGTCACAAAGTTGACTTTTTAGGAATATGCAGTTCTCACAACAAACAAATGAAGATTTTACAGAATATGATGTATGGCTGTAAAGTAAACAACCAAACAGTATATAAAGTATTTAAAATGGGCTCAACTTTAAACATTTACAGCAGTAAAATGAAACATACACATTATTGCAGCAGTAACATTGATCCAGTAACACCATATTCAGTAATAAAACACTGACTGTTTTTCTGCAGGACTTTTACATCTGATAAATGTAGCTGATAATATTTACATACAGAATTTGAATCCAGAACCTTTACTTAAGTAAAAGATTCGAATACTCAGCCATGTGTTTTCTTGTGTTTCAATCACCCCATGTATTTTGAAATGGGCAAACATACCAAGAAGCTTTTCTCCCAGCATGGTGAGCTGCTCTTTGTTGAGGCCTTGACCAGCAAAGGTGGAGAACTGCCAGCTGAGGACCTCAGAGAGCTGACTCCATGTAGCCCGAGGTGGGTTACCAAAGAACGCCAAGTTCTGTGGATTATAAGAAAATGGTGAGAAGAAGGAAGAGGATGTTTTTGAACACCTCTTACATAATGTGCTACAGTTCAACTGTACTCCAAAAAACATCCTCTAAGACAATCTTTAAGTATTGTATTGCACGGTGCAGTATTGTTTTGTAATGTCGTGTGAGTGTTAGCTCACCCTCGGCTCATCTGTCAGAAGGTTATACCACATGACAGACGCCCAGCCTCCGGGCAGTTGGCTCACGTTGGAAATGACCACCAGTGGCAGAGAACATGTCTGGAAGAGTTCACATACACAATAAGCAAAAGGAGCAGACAACACACAGCGTGACATCGAGGAAAATCTACTGTATCCTGGCTCTGACCTCCAGATCGATGGTGAGACCCTGCACCGTGAAGCAAGCCTCAAAACTGAGAGAGTGAAGTTCCTCTGTCACAGAGAGTAGACCCTGCAAAACACACAGATCCATTTCAGATAATAAAATAATGCACGTTAATACATTACTTATTTTCATTCAGAAAATAAAATGACAGTACCCTAGGTGCATCTGCATTTCTTACCTCGTTCCCCTTTGTGCCGTTGATATATTTCTTTTCTTTGAGTTGCTGTAAGACACAAATTTAATGTCAGCTGGCCAGTAGTGGAAGAAGTACTCGGATCTTTTACTTAAGTAAAAGTAGCAATACCACAGTGTACATTTACTCCTGCATCCTGTGAAGGAATTTTCTATTCTAGCATGCCACATATGGGGTTATAGGTCAGTGTAGGGTAAAGGATAATGTTCAATCTTCCATTGTTATGCAGACACTGACTTCTCCTTGAGATACAGAGCAGATGAATGCTTGTGTTTAGGAAAGGCACGACTCTGATCATTACTATGCTGACCGAGGTCAGATGGCAGGGATGTCACTCATCAAGACCAAACGGCAAATACCTAATGCTGTGGATGGTAAATGGTAAATGAACTGTACTTATATAATGCATTCTGACCACTCAGGATGCTTTTACACTACATTTCACATTCACCCATTAATTCAGACATTCATGCTGATGTTATTGGCTACCAAGAAGCCAACTGGAGAGAGGAGCTTATTCATTCACACACCAACGGCATAGCCTTCAGCCTTCAGGATTTTGAGTTCAGTCATTCACTTCTGATTAGTGAATGACTGCTCCGTCTCCTGAGTCAATATTATTGATGTAAGCATCACTAATGTTGCTGCTGGTAACGGTGGAGCTGATTGTAATTACTTTGTACTGCTGGGACTTGAACTATAATAATATATCATATTTTATTTGTTGATGATATTTTATATAAATAACACAAAGTAATGAAAGTTATCAAATAAATAATGGTGGAGTAAAAATATGAAAAAATAGAAATACAGTTAGTTACATTCCAGTGCTGCAGTTGACTCGAAATCAACAAATTCAAACCAAAAACCGATGAAGAAATTCAACAGCTGTCTTACCAGGTGTCTGAACTCCACCGACAGGCAGCCGTTTGAATAGTCCTCAATGTCCATAACTTTAGTGTTGTTGGTCAGGATGAAAAACTGACGACTTCTGAGGTGAAAAAAGACGGTAAAAAAAAGAGGCCTCATGGATTTGTCAAATTCATATCTATGCTGACTGTTTGTTTTAGATTAAATGTGAATGAATTCTTCTGAATACTTTAACTATGAAGGAAAACAACTTGTTTTCAGATTACTGTAACAACTTGATTGAACCTCAGCGGGAGAATCTGAGCAACTTGTGGTCCGGGATATTATATATATATTATATAAAAATATTTTAAAGGAAATTTAAACAAAGATAATCCCAGAAAAACAAAGTTTCACTGCAATGCTTTAATCACAGGTAAAAAAGGGTATACTTTCTTCTAAATTGGTCGTGTTTTGAAATTAAACCATGTCTTCAAACATAAACGTGTGCATGTTCACAGTACTGACTGCAGTATGTCTAAAACTGTTCTTCTAATGTGCTAACTTTTATTAGTGCTAAAATTAAACATCAGCAGAACTTCCTGTACTGAGGTTGTTTGTACTCACACTCTGCCAGGGGGGAGGTCCCTAGAGACACACAAAAACACACACATGTAGGAAGTTTAGCAGTCAGACAAATGTATCTGAAGAATATGACTTTTACATATATTGTAACTTAAACATAGAAATCCCACTTGTCAAATGTTGTTTTCACTTTGAGCTGATAATCCACCTCTGGAAGTTTAACCAGGAGTCTGGAAGAGTAAAAAAGGTTTAATTAAATTCTCGCCTCAACATTACTACAATTCTTTCGTCATCCAATAATAAATAAAACCAAATAAAATGATTTAACTGAGATTTAAACAGGAATGAAATCGTGAAAACACATTATATCACGTGATAATACCTGACTTTTGTGGTGAATTGCACTCCTGTCTTGATGATGAGGGGTTTCTGTGGATGTGTGGGCATGCATGGCTGCTTCTCCACCACAAACGAGCTGAGAACAAACCACACCTTGTATGATTTTACACCATTTCCACCATGTTCACATCACTATATAGCTCTTTCTTGTAGAAGTTGGTTGTATTCAGGGCCATACTATATTGTGTTGTTGGCGCTGTGAGCACACGAGGAAGTCATTTATAAGTGTCAGCACTCTCAGTCTTCCATCTGTACTGTACGTGTCAAAAAACTCGTGCAACACAACTTAACCGATACAAACATGTAAAACTAGAAGTCCTTAATAAAAGTGTTGCACCTCGGAGTGCAGTAGGCATGATTAAAACCTGCGTCATGTTGTACTTTCTTCTCATTGAGTACCTCTTGATGAGGTGGTAGATGAGGTATTTGACCCGCTCCTCCAGCTGAGGTTTCTGCAGGGGGATTGGGTCACATTCGTAGGTGACCTTCACGACCAGCTCTCCCAGTTTGTCCAACTGACGCTTGATCTGGAAGAGACTCTGGGCTATCAGAGTAAACCTGAGAGGAGACAAGTGAGAGAAAAGGGGAGACTCCATGGTTATTTTATATACATGACTTTAAAATAATTTGTCATGCTTGAGTTTCCTCAAGCATAACAAATTATAGAACCAGTGTCATGCTGGCACAGGAGCTGGGCAAGTGAGCAATGTAACCAGGCTCAGCAGTCTCTATGGACATGATGACAGGGGGGAAAAATCAAAGGGGACGATGACGGAGGAGCTACTAGAGAAAATGAGAAAGTAACCGAGAGGCCAAGAGGCCACCAGACAGGACTGGGACTTTTAGTCGTTGATGAGTGCTTCATGAAAAGCTGGGCTTCTTGCTTTTGGACTAGTAAGTAATATTAGCTGTTTGTGTCTTGTGTTGTTGCATTTACTTTATGTTTGGCTGTTAGCAAAGTTTTTGACTCACTAGTTTTTGATCATAAGTGTTGTAAGTTTTTATAAGGTATTTGATCATAAATTAAAGTAGTGGACGAATTAAAGTTAAGGGATCACCAAAGTCATTACGATTCATTCCGAAGGGGAAAAAAGTTATGATACTTAAAAATAAAAAAATACGATACTTTCAGTGGAGACATTTCATCAGTACCACAAAACTCAACCTGATGGTGGTGCTACATAAAAAATAAAGATCCCTATCTAGCTAAAAACATACCTACAGTAAGCTCTTTGTGACTTACTTAACAATAAAAACTAAATTAAAGCAACTGTTTTTTCAGAGCTGCTGGAAAAGAACGCAATCTTATGTTGATTGAACTATTGAATGTCACCAAGTCGAGGACGAGAACAACAGAAAAGTGTCCTTATAAATTACAACAAATGAGAATGTGATGAGAAACAGAAAGTGATGCATCCTCCCAGCTGAGCATCTTTGGCTGACTTAAAAAGGGAAGAGGGACATTTGCAAGAAAAAGTCTGAATACTCCAGTAAGTAATTGGACTGTAGGCTTCCTGACAAATTAAAGAGTAATTTCTTTCAAAAGAAATTACATTTCTAATCAGAAGAGCCAGTTTATTCTGATAAAGGTGATATTTTTACTCAGATTGAACCCTAGATGCAGCACACTTTCAGGTCCAGCTTTGTGTTAACTGATTTTACTTACAAAGGTCAGTGTGATCATCGTGACAGGCCGACTTAACCTGTGGTAAAATATCTTCCACCACTGCAGATTGGTAATGTAATGGGATTTATCTCGGCTTCAGCATGAAAGAAATGATTTCGGTAAACAGCAGCTCTTTACCAACTCTGCAGCTGGTCCAAGCCGGTGAGCAGCGGACCTCCGATAGCTGCGATCTGCTGCCTTCGCTTCCAGTCCTGTAGCTCAGGGTTGAGCTGAGAGGTCACCAGGTCGTCAATCTCCTTCACCACAACGTCCATCTTTGACAGGATCTCCTGAGAAAGATGAGAAAAACAGCTGAGGTTGTTAATGAATTATAAATTATATGACAGTTTTTATTTATTTGTGAACTCATGAGGTGAGACATTGTGGTAAGACACTCTCGTCCCTCACGTCAGATCTTTGCATCATGATACAAATGCATACCTTCCTTTTAAAGTCGAGCCCGTTGAGCATATCCTGCAGTCTGGTTACTTCCTGTTTCATCATCTCAGAGTTTCTATCTGTCGAATCTGACACACATGCACACACAAAATCACCACTATATAGTTTTGAATATGTTCTTGGGTGTTGCAGTGTTTTGCACAGGAAATAGAAATAATGTGTGTTATAACAGGGCTCACCTCGAGACTGTAGGGTCTTGTAGCGGAAATCAAAGTCATCCTGCATGTCTTCGATGTATTTCACAGCCTGGTCCATCAGCTAGACAAAGGTTTTTAAAGTTAATTTCATAGCATGACATGTAGTCATAATGTTTTTGTTTCGATATTCCTCTGAGACGTCTGTGTGTTTCAGTTACCTGCACGCTGTTCCTGATGATCCCAACTCTGTTGTCCATGTTTTTCTGCCTCTCAAAGGCCACAGAATTCTGCAGTGACTTCTCCAGTGGACCCTGTTGGACAAAATGTTATTTTTAGTTCATTTTTACTTTAGTTAAAATTTCTCTTCTCCTTGTACATCCGTTCTCACACTATGTAACTTTGTGCTTTGTTCATTTATGGCACTAAGTCAAACACCACCAAAGATTTTGCTGATTTTGGTGAAACTGGATCATATTTCATGGAGAAAATGTTTTCAGTTTTCCCTCTGTTATCCTCCTGGATGGACTTTAAAGTAATGCTGCAAACTATAGCTGCTGTTATACAACGTTAGCTCAGTTTATAAGTCGGGCTGTCTGGACTGTGAGCTCAGAGCTCCAGGGGAGTGTTAGTGTTTGTACCACAGGTGTTTTGGACCACTGGGAAGAGAAGATTATTAGTTGATTATAATATAGTCATAACAAATGCATGTGTACAACAGCTGCATACTGTAGCCAAAAATGTGACCATAAGAGCAGCGAGAGTAAAACCAAAATGAACAGTCAGGTGATAATTCACGTTAGTTTCATGTGACTTTCACATACAAGTAGTCACATGGTCCACTCTTAATAAAGAAATGTTGAATGTAATAATAACAACGTTATTTATATAGCACCTTTAAAAACAAGGTTTACCAAGTGCTTTACAGAGCGGACAGAGGGCAAACAAGTTAAGGAAACAGGCAGAGCAATAAAAACAATAAAACTGAGGCCAAAATCTTAGAAATGAAAGAAGAACATTAATAAGAGGTATTAACATATGTTGGGGTGTTTTTTGTGTGAAGCACTTTGTGTTACATATTTTGTATGACAAGTGTTACACAAACAAACGTCTGATTGATTGATTAAAAAAAGATGACATCACAAAAGTCTGTAAAAATGAGTTTAAAGAAGTGAATTAACAGAGTTCACTCATTCAGCGAGCCTTATCTCCTCAGGCAGGTTGATCCAAAGTCGAGAAGGTCCTGATGCAGCTCACCACTAGATTTGAGCCTCGCAGCAGAAGTAACCCGCCAGAGGATGTAAGGCACAAACTGGCTCATATGGAGTTAACATGCTGGCAATGTAGTGAGGGGCCGAACTCCAAAAAAGCTTTAAAAGTGATCAGTAAAATCTTAAAATCAATTCTAAAAGCACACAGGAAGCCAACAGAGATTGGAGTGACGCAATGTCGTCTAAAAAACGGTTAGAAGCCGAGCTGCTGCGTTCTGAGCTAGTGTGATTTACAATTTATGATTTAAGGTAAATTTGTGGATTATTTTGTGTAGGAATATACGCTCTTTACTTTTTTTATGTAAAAGTATAAACCGACTAACTCACAGTGTCTTTAACGACTAATTGTGCTCTTTCTCAGGTGTGATTTCTGACTATTTATCTTACAGCATCCCTTCTACAGCAGCCTACTACATCTTAGTAATAGTTATTGGAACGCTTAAAAAACAATTACTGTAAGAAACTGTGCCATACTGTTTCCTGGCAATAAGGCCCTATTCAGACAGGTGAAGCAGTTGGAAAAGTGGGAGTGTGCATTACACAACAATATCTTCCTGGTAGCAGCCCTTATTTACCAGCAGCAGCTGTTAATAAGGAAGCAGAGGTACTTCCCCTCTGATGGAGACAATGTGACAAACCTGTTCCTGCATGCAGGCACTGGAGAGGATACGCCGCTCCTCCTTGAGGCAGGTGGAGATAACCTTGGCCATGATTGCGGGGTTGGATGTGTATTTCATCTGTTTGACACACACACACACACACACACACACACACAGAATAAACCAGGTTACAAAAACACCCATGCCACACATTGATTTAATGTTTGAACAGAAATGTACAAAAGCCACAACAAACAGCAGAGATATGTTTAAGGTTTCCGGTGAGTTTGCTATCTGTTTATCTTGAAAAAACACGCCTAGTTCTCACAGAGACTTGTCATGTTGACTACGACAAAAGAAATGAGGTTCAACTGGACTGATCTCGTGTGAGACATAATGAAAGTGCAAGTAGGCAGGTAGCCAAAGGTGTGCACAGATACCAGGGATGTTATAGCCTGTAACCATAACGTTTCTCTGCACCTTGGAGAACATTTGGAGGGTGTGAGCCTCATTTATTAATAACACAAACAAAATAATGATTGACAGCTATCTGAATATAAAGAAGATTTATGAGTAATACATTATTCCCGGAATGAATGGACATTTTTGTCCATTTGGGCAGATTTCTCCTCTTTATCTGGCCTTTTTGGCTGTGTTAGTGCATATAGCACAGCTTCTCTTTTGAGGATTTTACCCTTTAATTGTCAGTTTGATTCCTCGATGGGAAATAACTCCTAATTGTTTGTTATTGGGGTTTTTTCATAAATAACAACAGTGACATCAAAACCTCAAAATGATTGAATGATTGAGCAGGGCCGAAGTGTTCATGCTGAAAAAAGCAGAAATAGTAATTTGCAAATCCAAAGTTTTTTGGAAGTGGACATTTTTGTCGTTAATGATTTAAACGGGTAGTAAATTAAACTGATGCGTGAGGGTTAAATAAAAGAGGTGAATGTTATGACTTTTATTCAAACTCGCTGAAAAGAAAACACTGGATCCTACATTTCCCATAGTGCACCCATAACATCTCAGCTCAAGCACAGAGATCAGATATATCTGCATTTTTTTGTGTTGTGTGTTGAAGCTAAAACTGATACATTTTCTCCTGATTTGTGTGAACAATTTTTAGTGTCAAAATGTTCAGAGGATATGTGTTTGTGCAAGTCCAATATTTACTCCAGTTATTCTGGGGCTATTAGAGTCATCAGACTCGGGACCTGTTGTAGGGCTCCTACTCTGTCAGCAGTGCCTTAACCCATGTGACACAGTGCGGCGTCTCTTTTCTTAACTATCTCTGGTCACATGTACCATGATGTGTTCACTGTCATTAAGGCTATAAGATAGACAGACCTCACGCCTGTTTCACTTGTTGCTATAAAAACTTCATATTTCTCTATCGTGACGTGTATGATAGATGCAACACATCCATAACAGTCACCAACTGGAAAAAATATAACATCATGCCTGTATCGCAATGAATCGTGGAGGATTAGATCAGTGAAGTCGGCACCCCAAGTGGACTCTTTGGAAATCTTCAGAAAGTCCACTCGAGGCCTCTTGTGGAGGTCAGATGGCCCTCAGGAGTCTGCTAGAGCACTGAAGTCTGGAAATCTGAATCGAGCCAAAACTCTGCCTTTTGTTACATCATGATATCATGATGACATTTTACAATTATTTTCACTTTGTTCAGAGTCACAGAAGACATTTCGTAGGGTGAGTGGTTTCTTCCTGTGACTAAACTGACCTTTGTATGTAAAAACGGTGGAGTGCCCGGAGGATTTTTTCTGTTTCACACATCAAGAAAAGCCAAACATAAAAAGTTCCTGTGCTTAAAGTATTTCATTTCCAAATAAAAACTGGACTGCTTCATGTTCATTGATTACATCTAAAACATGATGCAAACTTTCCCCCAGCCAAACTCCTCCTGTCTCTACATCAGCACACGATGCTGCTCGTGTTCTGCATGAGATTTACATGAAGCGCAGCGTGACGCTTTGCTCATCAGCCCATTCAAAAGCCCACTGAAAAAAAGTACAAAACTTTCTTCCGTGGGAAGAGGAAACTTTTTCTCTCGCCTCCAAGTTTTCATGCATTAGCATCATTGCCAGGATGCATCAACAAACACCTACACGCTCACTTTCATTACAGTAACAGCGATAACGTTCAGTGCTGGAGACTGGCGTGGTTTAGTCTTTCTAACATCTGAAAGCTACTGTTTGATTGATGTGGGTTATTCTGGAATAATGTTTCATTTTATTGATGTTTCTTGTCAGAGGCACCTCCAAGAGCGCTCAGGAGGTACATAATATGATTCTGATTAATGAGTAATTAATTTAATTTATTAATGTATAATTCAATCAATAATGTATATTGTGAACTGTTGACTTGTCCAATTGTTAACTTGTCCAGCGCGTACTCTTCAAAATATTCCTGTTTCGCTGAGTTTAAAGAGCATTTGCAGTCGTACAAGGAGAAAACCAAAACTACAAACTCAAGTTGTTTTTAAAGATCAACACCTTCAGGAAGTCGCAAAGTCATCACAGGGCACATAGAGACAACCAACCATTCACACTCACATTCACATCTACGGACAATATAGACAATTAACCTGTTGAGCGCATGTCTTTGGAAAGCACTATTGTCACCTATTGAAAATGTTTGGTGCATTATGAAACATAAAATACGGCAATGGAGATCTCAAACTGTTGAGCAGCTGAAATCCAACATCGGATACGAATTCCACTTTAAATATTATAGCAACGTCTCCTCAGTGCCTGGACGTTCATGTTGTGTTGTTAAAAGTATGTTGTGTTGTAAAAATGTGATGAACAGAGTGGAAAACATGACCCTGACCCAACTTATTTGAAACATGGTGGTGGCATCAAATTCATTTTTGCTGTATGCCATCCCCTCTCCCGCTCACCTTACCTTTCTGTCACTATCAAAATAAAGGTTCAAAAAATAATCTTAGAAAATAACAAGCCAGCTGAGTGAGTTTTGATTTCACACAGGACAAAGACAGCAGCTTTCTGGCGGGAAACCCTGAAGGCAAACATCTCCCATGCGCAGAAAAAAATGAGTTTTCAAATCTTGGGTTACCATCTAGACACGACCAGAGAGAAGGGACGGCATGCAGCAAAGGTACTCAGGACTCAGCTTTAATACTTGGGGCACATGCTCCACCAGATGAGCTACAGGGGCACCCCATGATTTTTGATTTTCTTCTTTATTTTATCTGATAATGAGCTAATTATGCTCATTACACAAACTCTTAGCGGCCAAGTTGAATTTTCCACTAGATCTACGGATTTAAATTCTAAAGGTTGACAGGAAACTGGGGTCCAAGAAATTTCCATTAGCTCACTCGTCAGTCAAAACAGCAGTGTGTTTCTAAAGAAAACCAGCAACAAAAATGTCAAATGCGTCACTCTGTGTGTACCACAGGGGTTTTCCTGAGGGAAAAGAGATTCAGTCTTTCTTGTGTGTGCATGAATCAAAGACATACAATTTTACTTACAATACATAACAACAACAACAAGCCACAAACATGCATGACTACCGCATAGGGGTAACTGCTTCCTCTGAAAATGTTGACTCTGACACATGCACTCGCACCTTCAGACACACAGGAAATAGTGGTATGAGCTGAAACGCGTTTGTTCTGCGAAGGTATATCTTTTCCAGAATGTACTGTATGTGTATGCTGTGGCTCATGTGTGTGCTCTGACTTCAACCAAACATCATGCACAGCTCCTGGACTAAACTCTGCTCTCATTATGGCCTTTCACTCGGTTTACTCTCATTTGACATTTGAGGCACTGAACAATGAAAACAGTGGCCTTCCTCTCTCAGGCAACAGAAAAACAACACAAAAATAGAAAGCTGTTACGCTTTCAAAGTGACTCTTAAATTGAAAGTACAGCCAATATATTTTACTTCCCTTTCAGCTCCAGCACACCATGCACCAGAGATCTCAAAATTACTTCTCTTTTTTTACAGATGTTTTAACTAGATGACAGTCTATGGTTGAATTTAATTCACACTATAAAGCAACTTTACTTTTTACTTTTAACAGCATACATACATGACAAGTGTACGATGATGTCTGAAACTATTTACCAGTTTTTCTGTCCGATAAGTGGACTTGTCCCCTAAAATGAACATTTGATGAATGTATTATCTTGCTTTTATGGACTTTACTGTCTTGTATTTCTTATATTGTCATCATCATTTCCCCCTGGGATTATTATTAAGTATTTCTGATTCTGATTTTGATTCTGATCATATTCTTAACACTTAATTTTGTTTTGTTTTCTTTCGTTTTGGCTCTCTGCTGTCATTTTGCATGAGTATCCTGTTTGTGCTTGCCTGTTAACTCTGTTTTTAAAGATGCTATATAAATAAAGTTATTATTATTATTAATCCTTGTCCTGTTCTGTCATATTTTTATACTCTGTATCCTCTGTTTCCCTGCTTGTTGACACCAACTCCCACCTCTCAAGTCTCAACATGTTCTTCCTCCCTACTTCATTTGTAATGATCAACAAAAACATGTGAGCAAACTGATTTCTAATACTGTTTTGACGCCATTGCTAGCACACTCTGTGTACTCTTTTCTTCTGTTTTCGTCTGTCGAGATACACTGCTGTCTCATGGAGCACACACTATAATTGTTTATGTCGTGCTTTATGACCATGTCACATATTAATCAATGTGCTTTTCATATTGTCATTGTCATACAGTGTGCAGACAAACTGTAAAAAGAAAGGTCTGTGTTGAAAGTGGACCAAGTTGTGAATATGACACAACCAGGACCTGGAAGGATGATGGGAAGGAGACAAACCTGTAGCTGTTGCTGTATCATTTTCATGTTGTGTCTCTGTAGGAAGTTCTGCTCGTGTGAGCGCACCCTGTCCAACTGGGACAGCAGGTTGGTGAACAGCACAGTCGCCATCGACTCGTCGTTAGCTGCCGTGTCCCTGAAAAACAGACAAGGTTAAAGCATATTAAGAGGAAAATGGCTGATATAATGTCCATAAAACAAAAAAAACAGACCCATAATAAAGTAATTCTGTGTGTGTAATATCACATACTAGTGGAAGATAGTGGTTGCTAAAACATAACTTCATTACCCAGCGATCATAAAAGCTGACAGAGGTCATGCTTTTCAATCCAGATGGTTGATCTGTAATGATTTGACATTTTTCTGCATCTACACACCTGCAAATGTGTGTTTATGGTGCTAACACATGTTAGCACACCAGAGAAATTTACCAAGAAAAGCACAGAAATATTTAAAGCCACTTGAGGCAGCAAAACAAGCTAAAAACACATGATGTGACATAAAGTGTGTATAAAGTTGGTATTGGTGTTGAAACACATCCAGCAGACACACCTGTTTCTGTCCACCTATATTCACTCTCCTTTAACTCTGTTTTGTTCTCCACCAACTCATGACAAACATATCTGGCTCAAAGGACGACATGGATGGATGACAGACAGTGTGGGCTATAAAATCAAAACAATGAGCTGAGGGGAACTACTGAGCTGGGTGGTAATTCTTTGTGGTTACGAGCAACCTATTTACACACTACAAGCAATCATTTGATCAGTTGTTAATATAAACAATATAAACTAGTGTATCTTTAAAGTGAAAGATAAAGTCTGTGTGCTTTTGTTTCTTGACTGTTGTTGTTCACAGGTTTGACACAAAGGTATTTTGTGGCTTCATAAAAACATCAGTGGTCGTGGAAGCATTCAGATTGTTGACTTAAATACAAGTACTAATACCACACTGTGGAGATACTCCGCCACAAGTCCCACATGTCTGAAGTAAAAGTGTTATCAGCAACATTTACTTACAGTATTTAAAGTCCTAGTACACATTACTGCTGTAGATGTTTAAGGTTAAGTCATTTTAACTACTTCATATTCTGTTGGGTAGTTTCATCTACAGTAATGCATCATGGTCTGTAAGATCATCATATGTTCTTAGCGTTGCTGTCCTGTGAGAACCACAGAAGAAGAAAGAAAAACAGTTTTCAGCTTTGTGAAAATAACCCATGCCAGCTAATGTTAAATAGCTTGTTTAGCTGAAGGAGAAGGAGAATTTTACCAACACATCAAGGAACTTCATCCTCTTAAAGTAACCAGAGAAGACCCTGACCCCAATTTATTATGACCCCAAAATTATTCAAACAGACCTTGTATTTGCAGAGATATACTATAAAGAGCTAAAAATGAGGCTTAAGAGGTTATCAGGGGCTTAAGAGGGGAGGCAGTAGTTCAGTTCACAGGGACTTTTTACATTACATTGCATTTAGCAGACACTTTGATTGGGAACCGGAGGGTGGCCGGTTTAAGTCCCACATGGACCAAAATATGGAAGGTGGACTGGTAGCTGGAGAGGTGTGTACTAAAGAGTACAATGCACCTCTGGAGTGTTGTAGATATACAATGGAAATACTCTAGCACAGCATTGCCTACGTACAGCACTAAAAACCACTGACAGCTTCACAACAGGATGCAACTGCAGACCTCTGCAAGACAGCTGTAAGTTAAAGGCTCAGTTCACCCAAATTGCAAGTTGTTAGATATATGTCTGTGCTTCCACCAAAATTAATTAGTTTGTGGCTAATTAGGAAGTAATTTGTGTGGAGAACAACCTCCATACACACACACACACACACACACACACACACACACACACACGTACGGAGCAGGACTCACCAATCCTGGGACTCGATCCAGCTGGCCAAACCCTGTCTGATGTCCATGGGGAAGTTATCATCATACAGATAGTCCACATGTTCCAGGAGTCTGATCTCCAGCTGCTGAATCTGTTTCCACTGGCTCATGCTGCCGCGTTAAAAGTTAAAGTTAAAGTTCATTTATGAGATTATTTTTCTGTGACAGTTTGAGTTTGTTAGTTTTCTCCTGTTTGATACCTGAGTCGTTTCTGCGCTGCTTGTTCAGTCTCATCCACCACGTGCACTTTCTTTCTCTCCTTGACTTTCGTTTTTCAATCTGCTGTCAGTTTCAGGAAGCGACCTCATGATATACCTGCAGAAACAAACCCGCCCATCCGATGACACACACACACACACACACACACACACACCATTTTACCGGTAATAAGAAACCGGAATCACGAGTAAGTTTCTCGGTAACAAAACAAGGGTAGAACAAGTCATAGAATTAATGCATAGTTAATGACTCATACCGATGAAATAAATCATTTGTTATTGTTGCTTCATCATATTATATTAATTCTCCCCTGATGTCCTTCGCATCATTGTGTATGGGACTGTCCAAAATTAGTGGAAATCAGTTGTTCAAACTACAACCTCAATTCCAAAAAAGTTGGGACACTGTGTAAAATCTAAATAAAAACAGAATGCAATGATTTGCAGATCACAGAAACCCATATTTGATTCCCAATAGAACATAAACAACATATTGAAACGGAGACATTTTCTTTGCAGACATGTACAGACAGTTGTTAAAAAGATGAGGGGATGCTACACAATGGTGAACAGAGATGTGTTGCTGCCATCAATTTCAAAATGAGCTAATATTTTCCATGAAATGGTAAAATGTCTCAGTTTCAACACATGATATGTCGTTTATGTTCTATTGGGAATAAAATATAGTTTTCTTAGATTTGCAAATCATTGCATTCTGTTTTTATTTACATTTTATACAGCGTCCAAACATTTTTGGAATTGGGGTTGTATATCAGAGACTGTTGGAGTGAGGGTGTGTCACCAAGCAGAAATATTGTAACTACGTGTCCAAAACAACAACTTTAATCAACTTTGGACTCCTGCAGGTCAGACGGATGATGCTTTATCTATCAGAAAAATAGATGCACCCTCAATACATGGATGGATAAAGGAGATGGCATCTTGTATTGTGTTTGAGAGAGTGACTTACACAGGCAGAGGAAAGACAGAAGATGTGTAAAAATGTGTGGAAACCTTTAATAGAGTTTCTTAGGCATCAGAGATATTGCTATGTGTTGATGTATGTGTGAAGTATGTAAAATGTTTTGTGGAAACCGTGACTACATATTTTATGGTTAATTAATATTATTGTTGTAAATATGTGTGAAATATATGAAATAAATATAGTTTATAAATATAATTCAACAAAGACAAAACAAAAACAATCATAAGTCATACTTGATTCATACATGAATTGATGTCATGTGCTTTTAATCAAACCTGTAACACAAATCAACTCTCCCGTAAACAGCTACATTAAATCAATAAATGTATGAAGGGTTACCAATTTGTAATTTCTGTTTTTTCTTCTTTCTACAACATGTGACACCTCAAAATGAAACAAGCACAGACCACGGTGTTTAATAAAATGTCTGGAAAACAGTTTGTGTAAACCTTCTTTTACAATAACCAGAGAGTGATTGAGAATAAAACAATATTATGATGGAAATATTGTTTTATGAGTCACTTTCTTTGTCTGGCGGTTTGTCACTCTCTCTGGGTGCACGGATGGAAAAGTGTGCGTCACAATAAACCTGCAGAAAACGAGAGTTCACACGAGGTTCTTGGTGAAAGGAAATTCAAGGCAGTTCAATATTAAGACAAACAGGACGTTTACCGAGAATAAATCATTTTGGTGATAATAAATATGGCACAACAGTTGGTATGTAAGTTTCCACCATTTTATTTAAGTAAAGGGAGTTTTCCCTCAGTGTAACTCTGAATTCAAAATAATAAAAGTAGTATGCGAAGAAATTAGTTTATTAGATATATACTTGTTTGTTTTTTGTTGTATTGGGGTGGTGCAATCATTCTTTGTGCATATAGTTTGGTGAAGTCACATAGCTCCACCTAATTTACACATGCCAGGAGGCTTATAGTCCAGAGGGGTTAAAAACTCTTGACAAACTGTGTGGGTGTGCAGAGTTTATAATTTGTAAAGTGACAAGTAATTACAGCTGTCAAAAAACTTTCTATCCTTTCTGTCCTAACGGAGCTCCAGGTCATCCACAACTCTTCTCCATCCAGTCTTGAGCCACCTTCTCCATCTCTGTCCAAGTGGGTTTAGTATGTCTGGTTACACGGGATTTGGGCTTCCTCAGGATTTGCCCAATCAAACCCCACTCCCTGCTCCACGTCTGTCTTTCTCTTGGTTTGTTTACTCCCACAGATCTTCATTTCTGATGGCGTTTGATCAGTGTAACTTCAAGATGCTACTTAGGTGCAAAGATTTGGACTTTGTTTGTGGAGGATTTTTTTTTCCCCTCCATGTTTCTTCCAAACTTCAGAGTTTGGTGGCGTATTTTCCTTTGCATTCCAGACGGGCCTTAGAGTAACAAAAGCTGTTCTTTTCTTCCTAGTTTGGTCCTAATTTAGTCACCAAAACTAGCTTTGTTCAATCTCTAACTCTGGTTTGTACAAAATTTACTGTCTCTGTAAATAATATTATGAAGAGTACGACCTGCTCTTTATGGTAAAGTCTCAAGAGATACATATCTTGCGCTGACTCTTTAATGCCTTTTGTATATAAAGTGTGCCTGTTATGTGTTTGTAATATTAACTTCTGTAATGATTTGGTGCTATAAATAAAATTGAATTGAATTGCACTTAGTTAGTTTCCATCACTTGCATTTATATTTTCACCCTTGTTTTGTTTTTTTTTTTACCTACAACCTACTTACCTCACATCTTTGTTTAGCTGTATTGCTCTTGTTTTTAGCTCTAAGATACGATATAAATATTCTTCCACCAGCTCAAGATACAACATATCAATCAAAGATATAGTAGAAATGGAAAATAAGAGTTGCAAATAAAAAAATAAAATAGAAATAGAAATATATACAATGAAATTAGACTAGAAAATCAGTGAAAGTCACAGCGTTGTCTGTACAGAGGTAGTGCAAATCGAACCATGACCTGTGGTGCACAATGTCCAGAAAACAGTGTAACTGAGTGTGAAATTGTCAGTTTGTGTATTGTCTTTTGTGTTGTACAGTCTTGTGTACAAGGAGGAGTGGACAAAAGAGTTATTTAGTCTGTCTGTGGAGCAGGATTGGGACAGAAGTCACTGAACGCATTCCTCTGCCTGGTGAATGTGTTGTGCAGAGGGTGGTGGGCATTCTCCAGTATAGAGAGCAGCTTGTTCAGGGTCCCCAGTGAGCATGGGCGTCGCACCCGTGGGGGATGGGGGGGATGCGACACCCCCACTTTCACAAAAAGACGATTTCACCCCCCCCCACACACTTTTTCTGAGATTTAAACCATTTACCCGTCCTCGCGGTCCACCAGCATACTGAAACGGAGCGCACGTCAGTTCTCCATAGGCTACATGAAAACCCATTGGTCCAGTTAGATCCAACATCAAACATCAAGCTAACATTATTTATGTTCCACTCCAGCAGTGATGTTGTTTGTATTCTTCAGGGGATGTGTCCAGAGGTCTGTGGCCTCTTTGATCAAGTTGAAACACTTGTGAGACTGCTTTTTGTTACCCCAGTGTCATCAGCTGAGGCGGAGAGAAGCTCCGAAGGCTGAAGACATGGCTTAGGAGTACCATGACACAAACACGCCTGAACAGTGTGGCTGTGTGCCATATTCACAAGGAAAAGCTTGACATGTTAAACAGGAAGGCAATTGCCAAAGAATTCATTTCATGCAAAGACAGTAGGAGGAGTACTTTTGGAAGTTTTGAGTAGGGGTTGGGAGTAACCAGATTCCTTCCCTGACCTGAGCCCCATCCCTCCACAAAGTTTGGTGCATCTCTGTTCTGTTGGTTTTGTGTAATCCTGCTCACAGCCACACTGCACCAAAACATGACCTCATTGGTGAATAGTTGGTGGACAGTGTTTAATTTTTCTGTCTTGTGGTGGGTTTTCAATATTTGCTTAATTTCTGTCAGATGTTTTTTAGTTTGTGAAGCACTTTGTATTGCATTCTTTATTTGTATTGTGTTGTGCTATATAAATAAAGATTGAGTTAGATGTTGGGGAGTTCTTTGACAGAAAATTGAAGACTCAAATCCTGCTTCCAAACTACCATCACCAGTGATAGCAAGTAAGCAAGTAGCAAGTAAATGTTTCTTCTTCTTCCACTTTTTGTTGCCAGCCTGGCAACAGGCCTTCAGCTGTTAGCCATAACTTGCCAAAGTTGATTGAGTGGTCAGAGCATTTTAATTATTTCTAGTTATACATATATATGGTTAATTTTCCCGATAATCAATGCAGATAATTTCGCTCATGTGCCACCCCTAGAACACCCCCACTTTTTAAAGCACTGTGACGCCCCTGGCTCTGTCTGTGTGTGAGTGACTGCTGAGAGACACAGAAAATCTCTAAATGAAGCCCTCCAACTAGTGGACACTAATGCCAAACGGTAGGGGGGTATCAAAAAGCCCAATGACCATGAGCATCCCATCTTGTCGACCATGTGAATGCTGAATTTCAGTGTGTGAAGTTAAAAAATGTGACCTGGGGACAGAGAGTAAGAACAGGTGCCCCGTGCTCCTTTGGGAAATTTCTCCTCTGCATTGCGTCTCCCGCCAAAAGTATAAGTGTGGGAGGAGGGAGGAGTAGTGCGCAAACATTCCTGGAATAGTAGGATAAAAGTATGGAGCCTTGCAGACACACTCAGATAATATAATCTTTTACATTCTTCTTTTCTTTCCCTCAGAGGACTTTGGTTGTGCTGTTGATGGACAGACGACAGAGGCAGAAGCTCCGCTCCCGCCAACTAAACAGGAAGAGTAGCAGACGAAGGCGTCGGTTCGAGTTCAAGTCAGTCGTGGGTGAGCGGGGAAGTCAGCTCCACCTCCATGTCCGTCCAGAAAAGCCTGAACACCGTCCAGAGGTCGGCGCCCTCAGACCTAGAATCCTCTGAGTGAGGACCCCGGCGGTGACTCCGAGAAGCCCCTGGCTGCAGCCCGCAGATCGAGGCGTGCCTCAACGTTGAGCCACGCCCACATTGAGCCACGCCCCCAACGCTTGACTCCTTTCCGGGGGCCATCTGGTGGCGGGAGACTATGAACGCAAGTGGCCGCTCTGTGTAAATAATTTTTAATTCGTGTATAGTATAATATAATATAATATAATATAATATAAATAATAAAATTAATATATATATATATATATATATTATATATATATATATATATAAAATTAAAATATATTTATTTGTGTAATTGTTTAAAAAAAAAAGAAAAATATATACACTGGGAGATTTCAGGTGTTACATTAGTGCATATATTTATTCCTTAGTTGAACACACTGAACACTGAACATTGAACTTCAAAAAAAAAGAGGAGTAAACAGGAAACAAAAGACACAGACAGTAGCCATACACTTCAAAAGCAGAAAATGCCTGCAAATGTCGCGGTCCATAACTTCAGTGCAGATGCCTCATGTTGAAAAGGAAGAGAAATGGCTCAACAACAAACAGGGTTGTCACACACCACGCGAAGCTATTAAGCTAAATTCTCATATTAAAAATGGGTGTAGGAGCATAGTACAACACTTGTTTAATGAGACACAGCTTTTTAATGAAATTTAGGCAGTGCTCGTTTGTTTTGAAAACTGGACTTTTCCACATTCTGTAGTAGTTTAGTGCTGCACTTTCTCAATCATCTACGTCATTTGCAGTCTGTAATCTATCTGCATTTGCAATTTGGGAGCTACTGGCTTGACTACAGTGTAGAACGCAAATACATACAGAGCTTAACCTGTTTCAGAAATAAAATTGTTACTTCCTTGCCCCTTGCCTGTCACATATTCACAAAATAGCACGTCAAAACAAAAAAAAGATTTTGCAAACTGTCTTATGTCGTCTTCGTCTGCGCACAATATTCTTTAGCGGTCCACAGAGCGGCCACTTGCAGTTCATAGTCCACCACCAGATGGCCCCCGGAAAGGAGTCAAGCGTTGGGGCGTGGCTCAATGTGGGCGTGGCTCAACGTTGAGGCACGCCAGGGGACCAGGGTACTTGGTGACTCCGCCTGCAGCAGAGCGGCAGCAGCCTGCAGTTATCAGAACAGCCAGCAGATGGCGCCGTTTCCCACGGACGAGTTGCAGCTTTCCGTGAGGAAAGACGTGACGGAGAGACAAAACGCTTTCATCAAAGGGACAGGTGGAGAAATCAGGAAGGCGTCAACAGGGCGTCTGGGAGTCACGGCCGGGATGACGGCGGTGGGAAGACGTTTGTCTGTAACTTCTGCGGTAAAACTCTGGCCTGCCTGAAGAACCTGAAGACGCACATGAGAGTCCACATGCACGGGGGAGAAGTCGTCTGCGCGCCGCTGCGGCAAACGCTCTCGACTCCAGCAACCTAAAACGCCACCAGAGTGTCCACACCGGAGAGAAACGCTTCGCCCAGTCGGGGTCGCTGAAGGTCCACTGAGCGTCCACACCGACTGCAAACAGTTCAGGTGTTCGTACTGCGGCAAAACCTTCATCTCCGGCAGCCACCTGCGACGACACATCGCCGCGCATCTCGGAGAGAAACGATTGGCTCCTGCGTTCCAGTGACAACAGGTGATGGGAATACAGAGGTTGGGCAGCGAACGCCTCATTGATTAAAAAATGATGCTTGTGTCCGACAAAGAAAGCAGCCAACAGGATGAAGCACAACATGAAGAGATTAGTCCAAAAAGTTCTGCTTGGTTTTATCACCACCAACAGCTTGCAGTTATTAACTTTGTTATCAAAACGTTTAATTAATTAAGTACGCCAGTCAACAAATGGTCCAGTAATTGAGTTCAAAACTGAACGTGTCACCCTCAATCTGTTTTGTTTCCTTTCAGCGCTTGTTTTTGTCGACTCGTAGCGTCTGAAGAAAATTCTGCATGTTTTTGTCTGAAGGTGACGAGTTTGTGTCCACAGTCAGTTTTTTTATGATCGTCGTGTCATTTTGTAATAAAGTTCAATTATTGTTGCACAACAGCAGCTGCTTCGTTCGTCATCACCTCCACCCGAGATGCCCTGATGTAGTTTTATTTATGAACAGTGGAAAGTGTTCAAAGTCCTGATGGTACAGATCCATCATGACGGCTTCCAGTCTGTTATTTTAACAATACAGTGGTCCCTCGTTTATCGCGGGGGATACGTTCTAAAAATAACCCTCAATTAACGAAATCCGCGAAGTAAGTTTTACAATTATTATACATGGCCGTAAAACCCCTAACCACACACTTTTATACACCTTTTTACACACATTTTGTACAGTACTCCCTTAGTTAATCAGGACGCAGAACACAATGCGCGTTCATACTGTACAGTACGCTGTAAAAAATAACATGCAAAATTACACTAAAAAAATCCGCGAAAAGTGAACCACGTTATAGCGAGGGACGACTGTATTTCGAAAATATAAGGCAGCCACATTTTCACTCTTCAGGTTTACTGCACACAAGTTTTAATTAATTTAAGTCTTGGTCTCTGAGAATAGAGGCTCCACGTACGTTTTTTACACATACAAGGAATTTGTTCTGGTGTTGTTGGTGCATGTCAATTCTCTAAATATAAGAAAGATAATAAAATGAAGTATTCAGAATATAACAATAGAAAATAATATATATATATATATATATATATATATATATAATATATATATATATATATATATATATATAATATATATAACACACACACAGAGTCAATAAATTCCCTAAGAGGAGTAATACTCTCATCAATGTCTTTACCAACATTGTCTTCAGCAGGAATCTGTCAGGCGGAACTAAACAGGACTCAGAATCAGAAGTGTCTGTGAGCAGTTTTAATAAAGGAAACAAAACCTCTCGACAGAGTGAGGCGAAACAAAAGGCTGTGAAAACCTACCTTACAGAATCTCTGAGAGAGCACGAGGCCAAACTAAACATAACGAAAAACACTAAAGAGGAAAAACTCTATCGGTTATGCAAAACATCAAAATCAAAATCACTCTCAAGTAGGAAAATCAAAAAGCTACAAAACATTAACTAAAACCACTACAAGAAGAACAGTAACAAACAAAAATCTCCTAAAAGCTGGAGGCTAGACAATACTACACACTAAACTAAGCACTAGAAACAAAAAGCAGGACTAAGAAAGTTACAACGGGCGGTCGGTAAGTAGCAAACGGCCCTTTACGGCGTATCATTTCCCCTCTCCTGCCCCCTGCTTCCTGTTTACTTCAGCTGTACTATCATTAAAGGCCAAAAAAATTATCTTTAAAAAAAGTTACAACCAAAAATCACTCTTATGAGGAGGTTGTTAGATGATTAATGGGAGAAAAAAGAAGAAAAAACAACTTTTCATCCACAAATATTCATGTGTTTGACTGGAATACTTTAAAAAAAAAACTATGTCAGAACTTTCATTGAAAAATGTTTCTTTGGTGAAACTGACACACAGACATCTGAAATGTGACACAAACCAACGAATTGTTTGGGAACTACTGATTTAATCTTTAACAGCTCTGAAGGCAAAGAAGGCGACACTGACACGTCAAAGGACAACAGACAACACTAATAATCATAACAATTATTTACTGGTTATTATTTCATGATTTATCCATCCTTCAGTGGGAGCCATCATATCAGCCCACAGGACAGTCAAATATAAGTCAGTACACATCAATATCAGACCTAATGATTCAGATTGTCTTTGTCTCAACTAAATAAACTCAACAGTAAATAAAACATTAAAACAGATTTCAAGCTTTATGTAAAAATACAAACACATAAAATCATCAAACTGCATGTTCAGGCGTGTTGAATATTAGTATCTAATGGTGTGTGTATGTGTTATGAGTTACTGGCTCCAGCACAAAGTGTGCTCAGTGGTCTGAAAGCTGTAAGCGTCTTCATCTCACGTCTCACATTTATACTTGATTTTCTCTGTCGTACTTTAAGTCTTGGTCTCAACACATCACTCTCTGTCCTGTTTGTTCTTTATTATCACGACGGATCTCTTAGGTCTTCTTATGCTCTTGATTTTAACTTAGTCTTAATAAAAGATTCATGATTACTATGAAGCTGTATATTTTAGCTAGATACTTATTTTTTTTAATACACTTTAAGGGCGTGTAGCTCCGTGTGTGGGGGCTTTTTTCAAGTGCCCATGACCATGGCCCTCTTGTCCATCACTGTGTCTGAAGGTCCTGTTCGGTCGAGCATGTGTGTAAAGAAGGGAACAACAACGGTGAAACATTCCCCAAGAGGGATTAATCATGTCATCATCATCTTCATCAACATCTTTATCACGAAGAAAACTAATGTTTTTCAGCCTCATCTCTATCATCATCATCATCATCTTCATCATCATCTTCATCACATCATCTCAAAATCTGAAGATGATGACATAAACTTCGAGCTTTAAGTATGTTGTCAACTTCTTCTCATCATGAGGATGACTTCATCATCATCATCATCATCATCCATCAGCTTCATCATCATCATCCATCATCTTCATCATCATCAATCAGCATCATTACCATCATCATCAGCACCATCATCTTCATCATCACCATCATCTTCATCATCATCATTACCATCATCATCATCATCATCATCACCATCATCATCACCATCACCATCATCACCTCTCATCTTTATCAGGAACTTAACTCGTTTCTTCCAGCCTGGCTTGGCTTCTGATTGCTCTCCCTCAATCAGGAAGTCAATGTATTCTGAAGCGGAGAGAAGATCGGCCTTCAGTGTTTTCTTTTTGAGTCTTATCAGACACTTGGAACACGTCTTCATCAGTTTCGCCATCTCAACAAGCTCATGTTTACATTCATGCATCAGATTTTCAATCAGTGCCTGAACAGAGCTCTTTGTTACTGTAGCTCTAAGGAACTTTTCTTTCAGCTCTTCTAAATCTCCGTCCTGTGGCTCCAACTTTTTAATTGAATCCTCGAACTGCTGTATGTCTTTGAGAACCTCCATTTTCATTGGTTTGGTTTTTATTTCAGCGAAAGCATCGAAGAACCTCTTCATGCTTTTTGTTCCCATGTTCCAAAACATCTGATCAAAGCCTCCATCTTCTTCATCCTCACTCATGCTGCCTGCTGCAGATGATTTGTTGTCTGCAAACAAGGCTGAATTATTGAATTTGAAGTGAACTGGCAGTCCGTCTTTTGTTTTAGGACATGTGACACCTGAAGCATTGAAGGCCTCTAGAACTGGTGGACGTTGCCCATCTGCAAACGTCACCATAACCCTGATGTTTTCTGCCAAATCTTTACCAAAGATGGAGAGCACCAAGTCAAACACAGATTTATGTGTTGGTGTGAGTTGTGCTAAAGCAGCCTGAGCTACAAAACACACAGCGTCTATTTCTCTGAGACCGTGCTGAGCACAGAGAAATTCATGCAGCTGTTCTGTGATCTTCCTGTCTCTTTTAATGCCTCTTGCACGTCCACAACCTGGAGTGTCAACAATGGTCAGTGAGTGATCTATTTTAAAACCATCCTGGTGGTTGATTTTGTACACAGTGACTGCAGAAGTCTGTGATCTCGACTGATCCTCATCAATTAATTTGAATCTGACATTGTCGTTCCACTCTACACCGACAATGTAGTTGATCATTGCATTGATCAAAGTGGACTGTCCAGATCCGGTCGCTCCTAAAAGTATAATCGTTCGACTTTGTCTCGTGCTTTCTTTGCCAAAATTGTATTTTCGGCATCCATCTATGTGCGTGTCTTCTTCTTTCACAGGCAGTTTGTAAACTGAAGGGGATCCAGAATTGATCCTTTCACTTGTACTTTTGAGTGATTCTGTGAGAAGGTTAAGTTTTGTTGTGCAGACATTAACAGAGATGCTTTCCTTGCTTCTGCCAGCGTCACCACAATCACATCTGACCCTGACAACATATTGTGTCTCTGCCTGAAGTCCTGCAATGATCGCCTTTTCAGCCTCAGACGTCATTTGCTTCCACTGGAGATCTTCCTCTTTCATCCCGTTGTCTGTTTTTGCAGACTCCACGATGTATCTCAAAGTCTGGACATCTTGTCCAAGCTCAGCAGGTTTCTTCCAGCTAACTAATATCTCACTTGAGTTTGATTCAACTTGTGGTTTTCCAGGAGGGCTGCAAGGTAAAGTTTTAATGGAACCACTGACTTCATTGTCTGGCCCAACACCTTCTGAGGTCACTGCTCTGCATCTGAACAGATACTCTGTGTTAGGACTCAGATCTCTCACTGTGACTTCTTCAGCTTTTGATACTGTCTTTTGTTGCCATCCATCCTCTGCGCTCACACAGTACTCGGTACAGTATGAGGTGATGTTCTCTGCTCCAAATCTGGGTGGAGAAATCTTCAGTGTCACGCTGTTGTGGTTGATGTCACTTACTGTTACTGTTTCAGGCTTTGAAGGTGGTTCAAAGTTCTCATTGACAGCAAAGCCGTCTTTATAAAGGCAGATGCTCGAACCTTTCTGTGTCTCATTTGTTAATCCCACTGTCAGGAACTTCATGTTCTTGTTCTTCCGGTTGGCCTCTGCAAAATCACTGAAGAGCTTTGCTTTATGCCTCATTGTATCTGCTGTTTCTTTTGAGGCGTACCATTGTTCCTTCTCTACATCTCGAGTATGTGAATCTTGAGTTTCGTCTGGTGTGGCTGTTTGTTGTAAGTAGTTTGATAAAGTTGACAGGTACGGTTCAACACTTCCCAGTGAGGTGAAGACAAAACACACAGCATGTTCAGCACCGAGAATTTCTCTGTGCAGGTGATTTTGAGATGGGACGATCTTGGTGTTCTTCATCATGCTGGTTAAAGATTTTAAAGTGTACATTTCTCTCTCTTTACAGCCCATCCACTCATTCAGATCTTTGCTGTTGAAAGGAGAAGAATGTCTCTTCTTCAGGATCTCTGCGAGCACAGCTTCTTCTTCTCCTCCTCCTCGGATTGACGGAAGTTTCTTTGCCAAGGTTTGTTGGAATTCCAGTTTGAACTCAGAGCACATCTCTCTAAAAGTTTTAAGTTTGTTGCTAATCTGTGGGAACTGCTGTGCAGTGTTGGTGTTCAGTGCATCGTTACACCTCATTTCCAGCTCACTGAAGTCCTCCAGGACACTCTGGGATGCTTGAACTAATCTTATACTGATCTGACGGACGAGTTTAGCAGCTGAAGAATCCAAACATGTCAGTGGCAGCAGCCAGACCTTCATTGGTACAGCGTTTTCTCCGTTGGCTCCCAGCAATTTTGGCAGACTTTGGTAGACTTGTATTGCATCCTGAAAGGATGTAGGAGGTTTCTGAAGGGAAAAGTCTCCATAGAATCTGCAGGAGAATTTCTCAACACTTGCTCTGTCCTTGTCTTCCATTTTCAGTGAACCTTCACCCTCTATCTTAAGACAGGGAATTTTCTCGATCATCACCTTCAAGTTTCCTTCAATGTCTTGATGATCTTCCTGTTCAGACACCTCACGGTCAAAGACAAAGAAGGCTTGTGCCCCATAAAGAACAGCTGTGACTACATGTGTTGCTAATCCTTTATCAAAGACATACGGATGCTTCACGTTGCCTCTTCCAAGATGGTTCATTGATAGTTCCTGGACCTTTGTGGTAGCTTTGTACTTCAGTGTTACTCTGGCCTGATTTTTGGAACTCTTACTATCGTTCAGGTATTTGGCCGATCCGTCAACTTGTACGAGTCCACCCAGGAAACTTGCTTTAAGTGATGCATCAACATTCAGTGCTTTAGATTTGCCCTCAATAGATTCAGATGCAACTATCTCAAAATCATTATAGTTCTGCGGTCTTTCTCGTACATGTTTTATCAGGTCATCATGGTCCCACAATGTCATTCCTACAAAAGAAGAAGCAAAATCAAGTTCAGCTTCCAGAACCAGCCAAACAGGAGTGAAGTGTGTCAAAGGCACTGTTGGTTATTTGTGGGTTATTTCTTCAGTGGAAAGAAGTCTCTCAAGAACATCAAGAATATTGTGTCAGATTAAAGATGATGCTGTTCTTTTTTTCGAATGCAATATTTAATCTTTGAATTCATGCTCATTGTATAGTTGTCCCTCCTCTGTTTATTTTAACAAACCAGGAAAGTAAAATACTTTTCAGCATGACATAGCTACCAGTGAGTGATAACAACAGTAATACTTAAAAGATTTTCATGACTCTGATATAAACTGAATGAAACTGATAAAAAAAGAGCAAAAGGATCTTTGATTAAATTGTTTGTTTGTCTTTTAAATAATATTGGTTGTGGTGCTGACATATCTTTAAATGTGAATCCTTACCAGGGACGAGGGAATCTTTGCGGCAGTCGTACAACATCCCGACACTGAAAGGTCGGCCGAGCGCCGTCACCTCCATCGTCCCGCTGACTTCTGAGTCCATTGCTCAGTCTGAACTGGACAAAATGGACAACAGCTTGTTAGTTCACTTGTCTGACTCTTCTGCTGTCCAACCTGTTATTTGTCTGTGTGATGTTTGAAAGTATTTGCTAACATCACTTTTATTTTTCCTGAAAAAAATATTTCATTTATTTACAGGTAACTTTAATATGAAACAACTAACACAGTTTAATTGAGCTTTTAAAGCAGTTATTAGGGCCTGAGCGCCAAACAACGAAAAGTTATCAAAATCAAGAGTTTTGGGTTTTCTGTGTGGGAGGGGCGGGGCCACATGCCAACGTGCGCACATGTGCGAGGGCCCGTTCAACGCCGCTTGCAGCTTTAATAATGGACTTTTTTAAAAAATCTAATCCAGCTCTCAGGGGAGAAATTATTGGGATTATTATTATTATCCCATAGCGTCAATACAGTGTTATGACATGTTCTACAAAGCATTAAATAACTTCCGAACGGATTAATAAGAAACAGGTTTAAATAGTATCTGAGCTGTGAGTCACTTCAGAATAGTTCTGTCTCGATAAACATTCAGACAGGATCAGGCACTGTGGTGAAACGTAGAGTTTGATTCTCTTCACAGAAAACAAAACCCGAGTCTGTTGATGAAGGGAACTGATTTCTCAGCTTGAAACATCGTCTTTTACAATCACAGAGCCAAACATTGTTACCACCCATTTCCATTCTTTTCCAATAAAACAAAATATCAAGATCACATGATTCTTAGTATCCAATCAATTTATTTACACTGGGTTTTCTAAAACTGATAGCACAGAGTAAAACTGCTGACTCACCATGTGCTCATCCCCGCCCTTATCCTCATCAACTTCCTGCGTCCTTGATAGACCCTCCGCCGCCTTGGTGAAGACTTGGGCTGTGTTTTACCACGTGTCGGTGTTTTCTGCCTTGTCTCTTTTCCTTTTTCACACAGTCAAGTTTCAGCTTTTGATCCTGAATTTAAAAAAGTATTTAAGAGTTTTAGTCATTGCACATCTTCACACATTATCTTACTTATATTTTCACTCTTGTTACATTACAAACCCAAAGCACCACACACACAAATCACATTAAAACACAACATCAAATGTAAACTTCCTATTCTGAACAGTATATTATAACAAAGCCATGTCAAAAAACACTGAACCATTAGAGAGAAATGACTTGGGAGATTCAAACTATTTTAACTTTTAAAAACATTATTAGTATTAGTGTCTTTATTAGTTGAGAAGCAGCTTTACAGTCAGACTATGTGTGTGTGCTGAGAACAGGACCCTGGAGCTGAGCTGTGAAACAACAAAACAGCATAACTGTACTTACAGTAGAAAGGTGTGTGATCCTCTGACGGTGTTCTATGGTTTCTTCCTTTATGTTGTCTCGGAGGGACAAACTCCACCTGATCTTTATTCATTGACAGAAGGAGGTGCAAAAGAGAATCAGGTCCATTTCTCAGAAATGGTGTGACCTGTAGACTGATGCTCACAATGGTAACATGTTGATGGTGATGTTTCTTTTTATGTTTACCATGTTAGTTTAACGCAGGGATTCCCAAAGTGGGGTGTGCGAGCTGCTGCTGCGCGAGATGAAAAATGTAATGGCGGTCTGATAATTACAGAATTACAGTGTTTTTCCCCACACAATAAAGACGTGTAAATAAACATTTCCTTTATAAAATTTAAAATCAAAAACTGTAATTTTAATTAATAAATAAACGCAGGCTACTTAAAATGCACTTCATCTTAAAATGAAGCAACACATGGACGAACAAGATAGAGACAACCAGAACCACCAAACTGAGCTTCAAAGACAGTAGACAGTCTGTGTTGTCTGACCAAAGTGATGCCAGCAAGGCTAAAACCAATCAGCAGAACAACATCTTTATCTGCACAATAATTATGTTAACCATAAATCTTTGTGGACACAATAAAAACATTGGTCATTGAACTGCTTCAGGTGCAAGGTTCATTTTTTTAATGATTTTAATGAAATACTAGGCCCAGTCCCTGCAGCTCACACGTTAAACCAACCAACATGTCCATCACTCTGTCTGTCCTGTGGCTTCTTTGACACATTTTAAAGTATCTCTGTGTCTGTGATTCATCTTGTTCATGGGATTATTTTCCTTTCAGTCAGAAAGTTTTACTTCTTTTGTTTCACGACATCCAGGATTGTAGCTCTTACTACAGCTCCAGACATATCGCCTCAGCATGTGAGATTTCTTCTTGGCAGAGGAAGAAACTCCACGAATTAAAATCTGACAAGGCACATCTGTTCATGGAAAACCAGGTGACGACCTCAGAATAAAGAGTGTGCAAAGCTTCATCATCTAAAATATGAAACATGTTTTTCTTAGTTTCCATTTGTTAGTTCATAGTTTAGACGTCTTCTGTGTTTCTACAATGTAGAAAATAGAATTGTACGTTTTTATTTGCTGGTTCAAGCTATTTTTGATTGAAGTTGATTCAATTAGTCAAAAAATGTCTTGAGTTGACTTTCTGTCCTAACGGAGCTCCAGGTCATCCACAACTCTTCTCCATCCAGTCCTGAGCCTCCTTCTCCAGCTCTATCCAAGTGGGTTTAGTATGTCTGGTTACTCTGGATTTGGGCTTCCTTAGGATTTGCCCAGACCAACCCCACTCCCTGCTCCATGTCTGTCTTTCTCTTGGTTTGTTTACTCCCACAGATCCATAAATGTAAATTTCAAGATTTATCACCATCATTTGAGCTAATTTTGATTGAAGTAGATTATTATTTTAAGCCTCTTAAGTTAATTACTAATAAAAAATGTCTATCTATAATGAGTATTCATGCAGATTTTTTAACCAGTAACCTGTCACAACAGTTATAATTCTAACTTTATTTATATGTAAGATTACAAGTCTGTCACATCTAAGTTTGATTTTTGCTTTTCCCTTTTTGATGCTTATTATACTATCATGTAACTAAGCTGGCGCTATGTTACTATTGTACAATGTGAACTATAGTATGACGGAATTCTTTGTTTATTTGTTCTTTCAATAAAGTTTGAAAGAAAGAAAAACTCATGTGGTGAATACAGTCGACCTGTGGAAGGAAAAAGTTTAATATGGAAAGAAATAATTAGTCAATGGAAACAATATTGGAAAATCCAGGAAAAGGGGAGACATTTATATAAACTACAAGGTGAAGTAGGTGAGGTGGGGTGTTGTGGAGGTATCAGAGTGGAACAGGTGACAATGAGCAGATAGGGCACAGTAGATTAAATAGCACACTCAACATAATAGGGAAGCATCCAACTGGTCTATGTAGCTGTGGGGGGAGAGAGACAGTGGAGCATGTGATGGTTGAATGTCATGGATATGAAAGAGGGAAGAGATGATGGCAGGGTTGCGGAGGACAGGAGCAGTGGAGAAAAGTTTCAAAAGTATAGTAGAATGTGGGAAATGTAGAGAAGGGAGGAAAATCATAATGAGATATCTTGTTTTAACTGGGTTAATAAAAAGAATTTAAAAAAGAAAATTAAATAGTAAAAAAGTAAAGTCCAGAAGAGGGCGGTATATGCAACTATAAGGAAGAAGAAGAAGCAGCAGTCGACCTGTGGGGGGCAGCACCGAGCCTGCTCTGCCGGAGCTGCAGCAGGAGAAGAAGTCAGTAACAACATGGTTGAGCACGGGGACATCCGCGTGGTTCACCGAGGTGGCAGTAAGATAAACTTCAGGGAGCCTGTCATCACCAATGACTCCAAGTAAGTGTGTGTTTACAGTCCGGTAATGTTTCGTGTGTACCGGGAGACGTCACCGCGTGACGTTTTCTATTAACGAGAGAGCTCGTGTCGGCGCTAGCTCTTAGCATTAGCAACACAAGCTGCTCGCGCTCTGTTTACAAAAGAGTTAAAACCAGCACGTGTCCGCCTGAGCCCTTCATTTCTAACCCTGACCTCAATCAGACACACACACCGTTCAAACACTGCAGAGTTTCGGTCTGTGCACAGAGTTCACCGCGTGTTAAAGGTGTGCTCGTGTCGCTGCAGGTTCCTGCTGTGCGCCTCAGGTGAGTGCGTGAAGGTGTTCAGCACCTCCACGGAGGAGTGTGTCCACGACCTGCGGGGACACACCGACCTGGTCACAGGGGTGATCATCAAACCCTCCAACCACCTGCAGGTACATCCTCTCCACCTCCAACACCAGCAACACCAACAACACCAGCATACTGAGGAAGAGCACAGCTTCAACTAACTGAGGGCATACATTAAATGAACTTATAACAGTAAACATACATTAAATGAACTTATAACAGTAAACATAGATTAAATGAACTTATAACAGTAAACATACATTAAATTAACTTATAGCAGTAAACATACATTAAATAAACTTATAGCAGTAAACATAGATTAAATGAACTTATAACAGTAAACATACATTAAATTAACTTATAACAGTAAACATACATTAAATTAACTTATAACATTAAACATAGATTAAAATTGACCCGTAACACAGTAAACATACATTAAAATTAACCTATTTGGATTATTTTAAATTAAACCTATGATAAGAAACTAAACATGTGCTTTACACCTAGAAAACCTATATAAAAAGTAAAAATAGAAATACATGTTCTTTGTAGAAATAAGAAATAGAACTACAAATAGAGATAAATAAATATATATATTGAATTAGGCTGTAGACATTGCTGCTGTGAATCAGGCCATATATTAGAGGTAGTGCAAGTGAGTCAGTGACACAATGTTCAGGAATCAGAGAATGGGATTATTCTGATTTATGAGATACTCACAGTAGTGAATGTACCATACGTTGTTTAGATTTATACAGTCTACAAGCACTAAAATATATTTTAAATGTGCTTTTTTTTTAGCCATTATAGATGGTCTCATTGATGCTTTATCCTAAAATAGGATATAGGTAGTTGTTGTGACATTTCAGTTCTCCTGATGATGCGTTTCCTCTTTTGTTGCAGGCCTACTCTTGCTCAGCAGATGGCACTGTCAGACTTTGGGACTTCACGGACGGCATCCTTATTAAGGTACAGCTTCATTCTCCAGTATTTGAAGTCAGAGCCCCCCACACCCACTCACTGTGTCCACTTCATCTCTCTTTGTATATTAGTGGATATTTTTCAAGCCTGTACTGAAAAGGCAGCTACTTTTTAATGAGGAAGATTATTTAGAAAGAAACTTTATTGTCCAGGATTAATTCAACAGCAGAGTGAGCAAGGTGTTCACGACTGGGAGGGTGACATAGTAGTGAAAATTAGTGTGTCAGTCTGTGTTGTGTTTTCTCTTTCAGACTTATGTCATCGGACACCCAATTTACTCCATCCACGCATCTGCAAGCCATGAAGGAGTCGTCTTTGTCGTTACTTCCATGCATGCTGACAAAAGACCTGGTAGGTTTGGCATCTTTTCTCTTTGTGGTCATTGCTTCGATTTGATGCTTAAACTGTCTCAGCATCCATTAGACACCATGTCGGTGGACAGTGTTGATGTTGTCTGAACCCAAAACCTCAACACTCAATACCATGCACTTCATAACTTCAGTCATTCAGCTACTTTCAGCCGCCTTTTTTTATAAAGCTTTACTCTCCTTCTTACAGCAGCCAGTGTAGTGAGTGTAGTTTTAGATGGCTGGAATGTTTATGTGGTTTTTGAAATCTTTTAAATGGTAGAAACTTGTAGACTTGCAGTTCATGTGCTGCTTCCAGCCGATTAATTCCAGTGTCTGCAGGTCAGATCAGGGAACTGCACTAGAGTATCCACATGCACTGTCTGTTAGGGTTTTTTACTCCACTAGGAGTCGCCAGTGACACAGAATGTTGAATTATTCTCAGGGGGGCTTCAACATGTTTGAAGTAACTGGGTAAGAGGTCACTGGGTAAGAATGTGTAATAGGCTCATTTTCGTGTGTGCGTGTGTTTGCAGACTTGCTCCAGCTGGTTGCGGTACATTTGCCACGGAGTGGAGATCAGATGGTGGAGGCCCGAGAACTTTCTGCTGTGCTCAGCGACGTCAGCTCCAACCCACTGGCCATCGTCTTCGGCAGAGGGGTACATACAATATCCACAATATGTGATACATACATACAGTTGATGTCTCCCATTTGGTTATTTTGCTGATGTTTTGGCCATGAGAGTTGGCTGTAACTGTCGTCAAAAACTCCAATAAACCCCAGATGTGCTTCAGAGTATAGATGATTTGTCTCTATATAAATGGGGTGTATAGAGCATTAAATAATTAGCTAGTTGATGGTGCCAACCTACTTCAACTACAGATCCCTGGTCAGCTGATTTATGTGTAAATTGTGAATAAAAATATGTTATCTTCCTCACAGGGCGAATATATTGCCTCAACTAAAGGTTTGAAGCTGGAGGTCTACCTTTTCAGGAAGCAGAAGGCATACAGGTGAGACAAAAGGCACAAAAACATTTTCTCTATCGGTAGACAAAACACAGATCAAGTTGCCACGTGCTGCAGGTCATGAATCATCAAACCCACGATGCTCATTTTCCTACAAAGCCACAAGGATGTTCAGTAACGCTGTACGTCTGTTCTTGTGTGGGTTGTTTACAGTTTTTTCCTCAAAGAAGACAACAAGAAGGGAAGAAGGAACACATTCACGTGCGTTGCCTGTCACCCAAAAGATGACTGCATTGCCACTGGACACGAGGATGGCAAGATTCGCTTGTGGTGAGTGGAGTAACAACGCGACCTTGACGCCAGTACACTCACACCCAGTGTTTGTCTCATTTATGTTGATATCTGCACCAGTGAAACTTTATGTTGTGCGCTTACTCAATATGACGTGGAGAAACTTTTATTTTTTGCTGTTTATCCTTTCAGGAGAAACTTCAACCAAAAGAAGGAGTACACATACTCCACCCTGCACTGGCACCACAGTGCTGTCAGCTCACTGTGCTTCACCCCAGAAGGTAGACGCCTTTCATACTAAGATTCTTCATCTCAGTCTAGTCTTTTGTCATAAAACACACTTCAAACTGGACGGAAACAAAATAAAATCCACCAAGTTCACCTGGTCTGGTAAAAATAAACCTTTAAATCACAGAATTAGATGTAGAAGTATTTGAGGCGAATGTGCTAAAAGTATCTACTAAAAGTGCTCGTTTTTGCCTCTGAGGACAACTTTATGGAAAGACTCCATAGACAAAAACCGTCATTTTACCCTGCAGATCATCGCAGCTTCATTAAAAGTGGACAGAAACAAGATGAGTTTCTCCAAAACCCTCTCTGTTAGTCTTTCCACAATCACCATCTCTGGTTAATTCATCAACGTAGATGAGACACGATGATGCTCGTGTGGCCAGTCCAGCACAGAGAGTGTGAAGTTGTTCAGGACGCCATGATGCCACCATATCTTTACATAGCACATAGTTGTTTGCCACTACATTCATGTTTTAAACCGCAAATATTTATATATATATTTATAAGATGAAGAAGTGGAGTTTTTGTCCTGTTACATGGATTAATTTCATGCCAAATTAACCTGATTTAGCTCATGAAAAAGACGGATGTCTTTCCTTATTCTTGTCTCTGTATTCATTTCTTCTTTGTTTCACCAGGCACCAACCTGCTGAGTGGAGGCATTGAGTCGGTGCTTGTCCAGTGGCGTTACAACCAAGAGGACCAACGGGAATTTCTGCCCCGTCTAGGAGCTGCGATCACACACATCACTGTGTCACCTGATGGATCGCTGTTCTTTACCTCACACAGTGACAACAGTAAGGAGCTGTAACCTTTCATTATTCACTCAGATGAAGCCTAATGAGCAACAAGATGCTGAGGATGGTTGTAGCAGTGCACAGTGTTTTATCATGAATGCACTGTGGTTGCCACTCGCTCCAAAGAGCTCACATTTGTGTTCTTTTTTTTTTTTTTTTTTTTTTTTTTTTTTTTTTTTTTTTTTTTTTTTTTATACTTTATTTTTATAGAAAGAGCATGTACAACATACAGAAATACATAGAACAAACAGTTGGTCACTTATACACCCATTCAGACATTATACTGGTGGAGTTACAAATACAATGACAGCTCAATGAGCATCTCTTGTGGACATGTACACAATCCATTTTTCCCAATAGTGCAAATATTTATCAGTCTGTAGGTTTAACGAAAAAGTCATTCTTTCCATATTTTGAATATTGGTCACAATATTGATCCAGTCAGACTCTGCCGGAGGTGCGGCCCGCAGCCAACTTCGAGTTACAGCTTTCTTACTGGCTGCTAATAGTATTTTTAAAAGATATTTGTCTGGCCCCAATATATGGGGTGCAATATTACCTAGGTAGATTGTAGAAAAAGATCCGTTAATTCCATCACCAAAAATGTTTTGAATTACCTGTGTAATCTTTTGCCAGTATGGCTGAATAGCTGGGCAGCCCCAAAATATATGAAAATGGTCTGCTAGCTGTTCACCACAGTTCCTCCAACACAGTCCCCTGGCCGTCTCCCCTGTTTGCACACATTTTAACTTAGGGGTTATGAAATATCTGACCAGATTCCGCCAGCAGAAATCTCTCCAGAGACCAGAACTGGTGGAAGTTGACTGTACAGAACAAATATTCAACCATTCTTCTTCTGTGATGACAGTTTGAGATTCTTTCTCCCATTTTAATCTAATCTTATCTGTTGAGTGTATCTTATTAGTTTGAATACAGGAGTACAACTTTGAAACGAGTTTCCTATTATCCTTTTTTTTGTACATGTCAATAAATATGTCAATTAAGTTGGTCTCACTTTCTTCAAGTGGTTTTACCTGGTCATTATAATAAGACCTAGTTTGAAGATACCTAAAGAAATCTATTTTTTCCAGCCCATATGTATCCGAAATTTTCTGAAAACTGTCAAATTCTCCCTTGGATGTAATTGAGCAGTAAGAGGTGATTCCTCTTCTATACCAATGTATAAACCTTCCGTCAATCCTTGCCGGCTTGAAGTCGGGGTCAAAGGCAACCCATCTCAGTGACTTGGCCTGTCTTTCAAATGATGGTGACCTACATTCCTTAAACCAAATGCGAAGACAAACTTTAGACCATTGGTTCAGGCCACTAGAATGCTGCTCATACAGTGTTTTACTGCCCAGTATAGATTGTAATGGTATGTCTAATTGTGAGATTTCCAAATCCTTCCATTTTGCTGTATAATTTGGGTTGCAGCAGCATGCCAGTGGTCTTAATTGCGCTGCCTTATAATAGTCTATCAGGCATGGGAGTGATCTGCCCCCTTTCTCTTTAGCCAGTTGTAGTGTTTTGAATTGGATCCTTGGTCTTCTACCTGCCCATAAGAATCTAGAGATCCACTTATCCCATTCGTTAAATTGCATTTGTGTAATCATTACTGGGAGAGATTGAAAGAGATATAAGAGTCGAGGAAGTAGGTTCATCTTTATTGTTTCTATCCTATTGTGCATGTCTAGGGGCAATTGAGACCATCTGTCAATATCTGACTTGATGTTTTTACTTACGGGGCCAAAATTGCTTTCGTATATTTTGGTTAAATCTTTAGGTATTCGGATCCCCAGGTATTTAATCTCCCTTGAGTTCCATTTGAGATCAAATCTGTCCAGTATGTCTTTTTGAGGAGAATAGTTATATCTTAAAATTTGAGTTTTTTGCACATTTAATTTATATCCAGAATAGGACCCAAAGTCTTTTAGTGTAGACATCAGCCTAGGAATGCTAGTCTCTGGCTCTGTTATAAGCAATAAGACGTCATCAGCATATAAACAAATCTTTTGCTCCATGCCTCCGACCACTATTCCTTTTATTACCGTCTCATCCCTGATTGACTGTGCCAAGGGCTCGATAAATAGGGCGAAAAGAGCCGGGCTGAGAGGGCAACCTTGGCGGCAGCCTCGCTCCAGCTCAATAGGCTGTGAGTGATGTCCGTTAATTTTTATCCTGGCATTTGGGGAAAGATACAGGGTTTTAAAACATCTAATAGAGTCTTCTTTAAATCCAAATCTTCTCAGCGTCAAATATAAGTACTCCCAGCGGACCGAATCAAACGCCTTTTCGGCATCTAGACTGAGTACTACAGCTTGTTTTTTCCCTTTAGTCACGTGATCAAGTATATGTAGCACCCGTCTGATATTGTCTTGCGTCTGTCTCTCACACACAAAGCCTGTTTGATCTGGATCCACTAAATCTAGTATAATGTGTTCTAATCTTTTAGACAGTATTGATGCATACAACTTATAATCAATGTTCAACACAGAGATAGGCCTATAAGCACTACACTCTTTTTTGTCTTTACCCTCCTTATGAATAACTGAAATGATTGCTTCACTCCATGTTCTTGGTGGTTCAGCCTCTTTAAGTGTATGGTTAAAGCAATCCGAGAGTATCGGTACTATTTGTTCTTTAAAGGTCTTGTACCATTCGGCTGGAAAGCCGTCTGTTCCCGGTGCTTTATTGGCCTTCAACTTAGAAATTGCCTTTTCTATTTCTTCCTTTGTGATATCTGCCGTTAGTGCTTTGTTCTGTTCTTCACCTATGGAGGGTAAATCTAGTGATTCCAGAAATGTATTTATTTCCTGAGGGCTAGTTATATTTGGTTCTCTGTATAGCTCTCTATAATAATTTTCAAAAATATGTTGTATTTCCTCTAATTTATGGCATGTTTTTTTAGTTCTCGGGTCTCTAATTTCAAATATAGAGCTCTCTGCCTGTTGCTTCCTTAGCCTCCATGACAAGAGTTTTAAGGCCCTAGGGCCGCTCTCATAATACCTCTGCTTAACATACTTTGCTTTTTTCTCTAAATCCTCTTCATAGAGTCCATTCAGTTCCTTTTTGATAGTATTAATTTTATTTAGGACGAGGGGGTCTTTCCCTTTTACATGCTCACTCTCCAACACTTTAAGCTTTTCTTGTAAATCAGACAGTTTTTTACTTCTTTCCTTTTTCTTATGAGATGTATAGGCAATAAGCTTCCCTCTAATCACTGATTTAGCTGCATCCCACAAAACACTTGGCGATACTTCCCCATTATTGTTGTTATCCATGTAGTCTTTAAATTCCTTTTGTACATAGTTCTTGCACGTAATATCATTTAAGGTACTTGTATTAAGTCGCCACAATGTATTTTTCTTTTTGTTGTCTAAGTGCATAGTTAGATAAACAGGCGAGTGGTCTGAGACATCCCGAATCCCTATACTACAATCCCTGATTCTATGCCTGTCCGAATTATTGGTGAAAAAATAGTCAATTCTTGAGTGCACTCTGTGACTTGCTGAGTAAAATGTGTACTGTCTAGCTGATGGGTTAAGCTCCCTCCATACATCGAACATCCCAAGCTCTGACAACAAACTCTTCATTACTCTAGCATTGGGAGCAGGTCTCTTTAATGTGTTAGAGGAGTCTAGTTTACATTGTAGCTGGGTGTTCCAGTCCCCCCCGCATAATAGAAGTCCAGTGGTTTCAGTGGCAATCAAATTAAAAATTTCCCTTATACAGGAAATTTCCTGGCCAGGTGGTATGTATACATTCACTAGTGTAACTTCTTTCTGTTCAAGATACCCCTTAACAATTACATACCGACCCTCTTTGTCACAAATTTCAGAAACCATTTGGAAGCTCACTCTATTAGGAATCAAGATTGCTACCCCTCGTTTTTTCCCATTTTTAAAGCTCGAGTAAAATGTATTTTTAAAACCATATTTTTTTAGTTTTTCATGTTCAATCTGGTTGAGATGAGTCTCCTGCCAGAATATCACATGTAATTTCTCCCTCTTCATTTTCGCAATAACCTTGCCCCTTTTTATCGGATTGTGTAGGCCATTTACATTAAGGGTAACTACCCTGTATTCCTGACATTGCATTTAATCTCACAGTTAGCACAAGTAAGTGAATGACATGCTTTTGGTGACCAGACTTGAACTGATTTCGAACTGTAGAACAAACTTGAAACATTGAATAAGAAAAAACTCAAGTGAACCTCCATTTTGAAGTAATATAACTACTTCTTAGGTGGGGGGAGTAGTCTAGTGATCCACCAGAGCCCCCTCTTCAGTGCAACTTGTTAAGCCCCTACTCAAGGGTGTATTTGTGCACTAAGTTCTTCAAAACACCAATCTCTTTCCCGTGTATGTCGGACAATCCTTATCATTCAATGGGTTAAAGACATTCTCACACAGCTATACATAAAAAAAACTGAAATTAAGAGCTGGCAGCTGTGTATTAATGGCTGATAATAATAAACAGAAATAAGTGAGGTTCAGTCTTAATAGGGCGGACGGAGAGTCAATTACAAAACATAGGTGATATAGTTTCTGCTCCCATCAGTCTTATTCCTCCGTTCCACGACCCCATGTCATTATCGTTTTTTTTTTTTTTTTTTTTTTTAAATGCTCTCAACCGAGACTCTGCCCTTATGTTGAAAAGTCTGTTACCTCCCTTTTCCGTTATCGCCGGGTCTATCACGGCCGTTGAAAGCTTCGCAGCCTTTCCTTGATCCTCTCTTGGTGGGACTGGGTGCTGGCCTGGGTGCTGGCCATGGTGCTGGCTGTCTTTGCTGCGCGCTGCCAGGTGTTTTTACGTGTCTTCTCCATGAACCCGGATGCCGCCGTGCTCTCGCGCTCAAGCGAAAAACCTCTCTTCTTCAAATCCTCCTCCGCCGCCGCCGCACTCTCGTATGTTACCGGTCCGCTGTCGAAGAAGACTCGTAGCTTGGCTGGCGGCGGTGTCTGGAACCTTATCCCCTTCTCTCGTAGAAGTCTCCTGATCCGTGCATACGCCTTTCTCTTTACCAGTGTTTCCGCGGGGTAGTCATGATCAAAATAAATCCTCCTTTCACCGTAGTAGATCTCTCTCTTCTTCCATGCGGAATGCAGCACCAGCTCTTTAGTTTTAAACTCTTGGAAGTAGACGACCACCGACCTGGGTTGTGCTTCTCTTGGGGGTTTCGGGCCAAGCGCTCTGTGGCACCGTTGTATGCCCAGCTCAACACTTGCGAGGGGCTGCAGCTCTTCTTTGATCATTTTGGCAATAAATTGCTGGATGTTGTTTTCCTCTGCTCCCTCTGTGATACCATAAATGCGTACGTTATTACGCCTCGAACGTGCTTCTAAGTCAGTGAGTTTCAGTTGCAATCTTTCCTGGGCTTGCAATGACTGACTCAGCGCCTCTTTGAAGTCCACAGAGCACTCTTCCATGTCGGCTATGCGGCTTTCTGCTTCGCACAATCTCTCCGTTGTAGCTTTAAGGTCGCTAGCCACTTCGCCTAGCTTGTGTTGAATTTCTTCCCTTATGTCAGTTAACTCCCTTTTCAAATCGTCTCTGATACTGTCTCGGAAGATGCCCAGTTCAGACTTTACCTCTGAGACCATGGACTTCAAGTCTGCACGGATGATAGCAATGTTAGCTTCCATATCCACTGCTGTTAGCTCAGCGCATTGTCCGCCATTACGGTCAACCTGTTCCTCGTCCATGGCCTCGACTTCAGACTCGAATATGTCGTCTTTCTCCACTCTCTCGGGTTGTTTACCCTTGCCCTTCTTGTTTTTTCCCCCCTCCATCGTTAGTTAGGACAAAATTTTCAGAGTAAATGTATTTCAAATGGGGAATAAACTCCGACCGACCGGGAGGGATTATTTATGCGACCATCCGCATCTGTCGCTCCACCGGAAGTCTCACATTTGTGTTCTTGACTGATTTGTCTGTTCGGCTGTATTAAGTGATTTCTGCTCTTCTTGTTTTAGAGATCACAATCATCCAAAGTTGTTTGAAAGTGTCGGCTGCCATTCAGGGCCTGGTCAAAGGTGAGTAGAGACCTCAGGTGGCACAGCATGTAGATTGATCATAAACATGCTGCTGTACGGGCACATAGATAACACATAAAACAACCTTTAACAGTTCCTGGAAAGCAATCTAGCTTCAGTCCAGTGTCCGTTAAAGAAGGTTTTAATTCACATTTTCAGCTAAACCAATAAACTGAGTTCACACTGTGATTGTGCAAAGATGAAGGAAAATAACAAATATCTTTTTGACTCAACACAACTACAGTGCTGTGTTCAGAGACACTCAGAAAAGAAAGTAATTGTTTCTCCTATATGTAAATAGTTTGTTTGAGATTGTAAATATTAAAATAGATTGTTTGATTTTCATTTGTCCTGTAAGTGTGGGGAGTAACTATCAGGACCAGAGTGAGTTGATGAAGTGAATGAAAAGTTACTGAAACAAAGTTATTAAACTATACGACAACAGTTGCTCAGTTCAAAGTTTAATGCATGTAAGACATCAGTCAGATGAAAAGGTCTGAATCTGTCAGTTTTTACTCGGATAAAAAAAGCTATTTTATGTCGGTGTGTCTTGTGCAGGAGAAAGTGTCACAACAGACTTGATGATGGACCCACGCAGCAAATCCCTGGTGCTGAATGGGAAACCAGGTCACCTACAGTTTTACTCCCTGCAAAGAGACAAACTTCTGTACAACGTAAGCAACTCTAAAATAAGATAACCGTGGATATAAGAAGTTTATTTCAGTCACAAACAGAAGCTTCAAACACAAATCTGATCCACAGGCTCACTTAACAATACTGTCACCAACGCTGTGATCTGATGCCATCTTTCCCACAGCTGGACGTAGTGCAGCAAGAATACATTCATGAGTCGGGCCTGCAGCAGTTTGAAGTAGTCAAGGCGGCCTTCGACGCCTCAGGCAACTGGCTGGCTACAGTGGAAGAAAGAAAACAGAAAGGCGCTGAGGTGGAGCTTAACTTGAAACTGTGGGAATTTGACGAACAAACACAGAGGTAAAGATGTTGTCATGTTTCAGTCAGTCAGCACCACAGATACATTTAGCCTAAGACTAAAAGTCAAGACTGTAAAAAAAGTTTCCAACCACAGCTCTGTAACATGCCGACTGTATCACCTGCAGTTTTGTGCTGAACACGACCATCTCGGCCCCCCACGAGGCCCAGATTACAGGCATGTGCTTCTGCCACTCCACTGACAACCAGACCACCATGCTGGTCTCCACCAGCAAGGACGGGCACTTCAAAGCCTGGCAGCTGGACGCACAGGCCCACACAGAGGGTAAGCAGTCTAGCCCCCTTTTTTTTTGACAGTTCAGAGTTACAAAGTTTGACTGAGCTGTGTGAAAGTGTGGTAATATTTACTTTAAATGTGTCTGTGGTGTTCCGCTCCAGTTTATTCTTCAAGAACGAAGCATTCTTCACAAGCCAATTGTCACATATTGATTTGTGCTTTCAGTAGTTGACCTTTTAACTGGAGCTCTTTTTGAAAATGTTTTAGTAACCAAACAGAAGTTCAGTGGGTTTTTTTAAAACATCACAGCAAACGATACAGGGTTTGTACAAAGAAGGTTTGGAGGTTACATTTTAACTGCAATGTTTTCAAGGTTAGGAATATGAATTCAAATATATAAAACACCAAATAATGTTGAACATCAGGCACTCATGTAAACTAAAAAACTTTTAATATTTGAAATGAAATGACCCCGTATGTTTGTTTTTTCATGTGCACTCGTCTTTCATAGCTACATAAATCTGTTGATTGTTTCCACTGGAAATGATAAAGCATGAAGTAATCATCAAAACATACAAAGTTAATATGAACAACTGGTAAAATAATTAATGTAATGATGTAGTTTTTAGATACCTTGAAAGTGCCTGAATGTTTCTCTTTGCATTGTGTAACATTTCGAGGCATCTAGTGGTTGTCGTTGCTGATTGCAACCCTCTTGCCTCACCCACTTTATCCCAGCTTTAAGTAGAAACCATGGTGACCATGAAATGTGCAAAAAACGTGGAACGTCCTGTCTAGACCTGAAAGTTTAAGTTTGTCCGTTCTGAGCTACTGTAGAAATATGGCAGTCTAAAAGGCTCATCCTAAGATAACAAAAATTTCAGGTGATTATACTCCAATGAAAACATTGTTGTGCATATTATATTACATTTCTGCCATATTCTGTAAATGGAGCCTGGTAAATTTGACACACTGGACCTTTTTTAAAAAAGCTGTTCAAACCCTGAATACCAACCATAGTTGAGAGAAATGACATACAACTTCTTTGAACTCAATGAAATACTCCATTTTAAAGCTATGAACTGTAAGGATTCATAGCTTTAGCGAACTACCTGGACAAACAAACCAGATGTAATATCCTACCATTGCACGGATGGTAGGATATTACATCTGGTTTGTTGCAGACGATGCTCTTATCTAAACTGCTTTGTACAATTGCGATGCACATTTTTAGCTGGGGAAGAAATCAGTAAGAATCAAGTCACTGTGTTGGTGCCACCCTCCACCATTCTGGCTTCACAACAGAGCAGGTTGAATATTACGTTTGAGCCAAATTAGGCTGTATTTCTCACTAATCCAACACTCTGTGTCTGTCTCCCTCTCTCCTTCCACACGAACATGGCAGCAGATGAACGTCCTTCCTGGTCGTGTGATTTCGTCGGAGCCTATCACAGCCTGGTGCCCGAGTGTTGCTGTTTCTCAGCCGATGGTTCTCTGTTGGCCGTCAGCTTTCAGGAGGTGGTGACTGTGTGGAGCACGGCCTCCTGGGAGCTGCTGACAACTCTGTCCCAGCCGCCAAAAGCCATCAGGTCAGAGCATAAATCATTCACTAGGGCTGGTTAGACTGAGAATTACCATTGAATGCTCGGTCAGATTCTTTGTATTGTGTTTTAGTTGCCTATCTTCTGGTCCAGTGTGTTTGTGGTTAGGACACATTATGAAAAAAGCAGAAGTAACATACAAACAATACAACCACAGTTTGTCTTGTGATCAAGCAGTCAGTGTCAGTTCAAGGGCAGGACTAGTACAGACTGATAAAACAGAAGTGCAGGCTGGATACAGAAACATCAAGGACTTATATTCGGTTAAAAAACAATGTGGTTTGGCTGAGTAACACATGATTGTACACAACAAAACGGTAAACTGCACAAGCTCACTGCAGTTTTGATCAGAAACGCACGAGAAAATGGTGCATGTGTGGGACTATTTTCAGCTGTGGATTAATCCACATTTGGTGCAGCTGTGTGTGCATGTTAATGGTAGCATAATAATATATAGCCAGTCATATCCTTCATATCCTTTAAACTAAAAGGTGTTTAGAGACACAGAAGTGTTGATTTAGTTGAATAACCCATCTGCAGCATTTCAATACATTATGCTGATGTTGAAAGACGACCAGACAAAAAGGCAGGCAGCAGCATTAAAGTGTATATACCTGTACAGTAAGACTCATCATATGTATAAAATAACATCCTAAATTAAATTACTATGAATGTGTTTGTGTCTTTAAATGACTGTCAGAGGTATAATTAAACCAGATGGTGCAACTTTAATACTGTAATGTGGCACACAGACATAAGTGCTTTAACAAAGAAGGCCAAATGTAGTTAATAAGCTTCAAAAAGATCATGAACTGCGACTTTATTCTGGACTGCATATTCACTAAATTAACATTAGATGTAGAGCTGCTGTACTGTAAAATGTTTCCACAGTAAGAACGAACTGAGCTCACATTTAGAAAAACATACAACTAACAGTGCACACACACCCACACAGAGATTCACTAAGCAACCAGTTGTTTTAGAGTTTGGACATCTTTGAACAGTTAAGTAACCTTTTCACTATGCTGGCAGAGGTCCAGAGTGTCGTTTTCTCACAGCAGACGAGGGACGTAGCCTCAGAAAAAGAAGGGCTGCCTGTCAGCCGCTGGCAGTTCCCTCTGCTTGAGAAGGGGCCCTCAAGGTCAACGAGAACAAACTACTGTTGTTAGTTTCTGTACCACTTTTTGCACAAAGCCAAGAACACTCACCATCAGCATTTAGTATATTTGCAAGACAAACAAAGATAGCTGAGTTGCAATTTCTTACAATGAAGAAAGAAACTTATTTTTAACATTAGAGAATAATAATGCATAACATGTGAGCTCCGCAAACTCAATCATACTCTTGACCGATTCAGTTGAGCAGACATTTCCTGTGTAGTTTGGGAGCTGAGAGAGAATTTCTGCATAATAAGACGTTAATGGTCAGCTGTTTTGACAGCTGCCCGACACATAACCACCACCTATGGATGTGTAGAGCCTGACCTCCAACCTCGCCAACTCTCTAAGATAGACAAAATTCACCTGACACAAGGTGTCAAAGAAATAAGACAAGAATTATTTTTGCATGAATAAATAATATTAATAAACATGTAGACTGCAGCTTTTGTCTGAAACTGATTGATTTTCAGGGTGTTTGGTTCTTGGTGGGTGTTCAGACTTTCACTTGCATGTTTGTGTTTGAAGCCCCCAAAGCAGAAAACTTCTCAAAAGCTAATCCTGTGAAATATGTGTGGTGTGAGGAGTTGTGCTGGTTGGTTTTGCGGAGTAAAGGAGGGTGGGGGTTGCACTTAAGATATTTTATAGTCACAGGAAAACAAAAGAGACTTGTTTTTTTCTCTCCACCAGGAATCTTTGTTTTGGCCGACTAAGCTGTTCCAAGTATCTGCTGGGAACCACCGGCAACAACCTGCTCTGCTGCTGGAACCTGCTCACCTGCTCATGTAAGGCCAAAACTTCAACCTCGCAGCTGAACGCATATGTTAGTTTGGTTCATGCACATAAACGTTCTTTTCTGTTCCCTGTCTGGCAGTGGAGTGGAGCACTTCGATGGACGTCAGTCTGCTGCTGGCTGACCCGATCTCTGAGAACATGGCTGCCTTCTGCCGTCAGGCTGGAAGCACAGACTGTAAGCTTTAACCTGGGTTTGTTATGGAAGTTCAAGGGGAAACCAAACTCTCAGTGCTGTTGAATGCAGAAACTTTAAATATTTTAACAAGACTCAGCAGGGGTCTACAGTCGTAACATGCTAAGCAGATATAATATTTACTGTGCTCACCATCTTAGTTTAGTGTGTCATTATTTTTGCTCGTCATTAAAGTATTTGGCAAATTAGTATTTGGCCCAAAGATGGCGCTAGAGGAAATTTCATGGTAATCCAATCAACAGTAATATTTCAGGCTGGACCAGAGTGGTACTAGCTGGAGCTACACTTTTCACTGAGCCATGTAGGTACGGCTGCGGCGTGTGTTGTTTTTAATTGATTTCAAGGGAGCATGTGGCAGCATTAAATATAACTATCAGTCATCACGCTGATGGTCTTGGTTATTTATGTTAGTCATACAGAGGCATCTGTATTTCACAGCCAGTTACAAACTCGCTGTGGCATCTATGAAAAAAATCAGTTTATTTAGAAACTTAACCAGGTTGATTGTCGAGTATATTCTTGTCAGCTTTGACTCTTTCTGTTCACCATTTCCTTCACTGAAGTGAAAAAGAGAATGATTTTCTTTCTTTTCTATTTCCAGTGTTTGTGTTTAAGCCCAGCGAACCTCGGCCACTGTTTTCCCAAAAGGCCGTGTGCCCGGGGAAGGTGACTCGCGCCATCTTCGCCCCGAGGGAGGAGATGCTGGAGAGCTGTGAGGAGAGCAGCCAGTGGCTGAACCGCTCCCAGTTGTACTTCCTCACGCAGCACATGGTGAACACTTTGTTAATGTTTTAATGTTTAACTGTGTTTTATAAATTAAGTGATTGGTCCAAAAGGATATACGTATTTAAACATAATGAATTCAGTCAGACAAGATGGACACAAGCTACATCTTAAGTGTCTGTATGCTGTTGGCTGATGTGGACTCTTTCTCTGCAGGACCTCATGACATTCACCACCAAAGTGGAGGAGGACAGACTGATGGCATCGAGCAAACAGGTACAGCACTCTCAGTAGTGGAAGAAAGGTCCAGTTAGTCAGCTTCAGCATCACCATGAGGTCGCACACAGCAGAGACGCCAGAGAAGTTACTGCGTCAGGCCAAGAAATAATCAGCTGCACAACCCTCCATAAAACCACAACATATTGCTTTTATTCTTCGGTTTTGTACAGACTAAATAAATAACCTGTAACGTGTTAATCAGAGAGCTGGTAGGACCGAGCCAGACTTTTTATATGCCATATCTCTTTGAGTGAGGCACACATCTCACAGCCTTCTCAGTAAGCGTATTGCAGGATTTAAGGACTGGGTTTTCTTTTGGACTCTGTTTTGTAGATATTCTCTTTGACATTTAGGAAGTCAAATTTCATAACAGGAGGTTTGGCAGACAGTCACTTCCGAGCAGTGCGAGTGAAGGAAGACAGCGATGACTAACAGCTGTTAACAGTGAAAGTGTAAAAGTATTTTCGGTTAATTATGAAACTGTGGTGGGACAAACTCGAGATTATTAGGTGGAAACACTGGTGATATCCTCACAACTGGGGTGTTGAGAGACTTTCAAAAAGTGCACTGGTACTACAACATTACATATAACTCTGTTTTCAATGACAAAAAACAGTTTTCAGCTTTGTGGCGATGTATTTTCATTCAAGAAGGTTTTTAATTAGTTTATTTATCTTAAGAAGTAAGAGACCACATAAATTCTAATTCGCCGAATTTGGACAGACGTGGCTTTAACTGGAGAGGAAGGCGGTGAAATACTGTGACCTGAAAGTAACTAAAGCTGTCAGAAGAATGTAGTGAAGTCAAAAGTACAGATATCTTCTCTGAGAATGGAGTAGACGTGTAAAGCTGCTTCTCAAGGAGAGTACAAGTACCTCAGATTTGTACTTAAACACTGTTTGAGTAAATGAGCACAGATCAGCATCAAAGGCCTTCGAACATTTTTGTCGTGCCACTCAAAACCTCAGGATGTTACATACCGAGCATGTTTGAGTCTGTTGAGTTTGTTAGCTTGCTTCCTCGTGTTTGAATTGAACAAAACAAACAAAATTTAATTCTGCTTAGTTAAAGTTAAAGGAACGAGCAAGACGTTCTGTGGACTCTTTATTATTAATCCAAATAAACTCCACCTGTTGTCTCTCATACTGTCTCAGTGCTGAAGATTTACCTCTGTCACCACCTTCAACCTTTTGTTCCTTCCTCCTTCAAGCTTGTGATCGACGACAGCGTTGCCATGACGCCGTTCTACCTGTTGCTGGGAAAACACAGACAACAGGATAGTGGAGACGCACAGAGCGGCATCTCTACTGAGAGGACACCTCTCCCACAGGGCTCTGTCGCTATCAAAGAGGTGTGTGTGTGTGAGTGTGTGTGTGTGTGTGTGCTGGTTCATTGACATGGTTTGCGTGATGATATTGCCTGGAGTTCAGGACAAAAATATTTATTTAAGTGAACGAGTGAAGTGTGTTTGACTTATTTTTCAGACTTTTGTGATATTTTGAAGCCATATTTGTTTTTGTTTTCTTATGTTTGTTGTGCAATAAACCTTTTTTTTTTTTTTTTTTTCCTGACAGCTTCTGCAGACGCCAGCTCACGTCTTGCCCTCCACCTCTTTCCTCTGCTCAATGTTTGTGCAGTCTCTGCTCATCTCCGTTACAGAGCCCAGGTCAGTAGTTTGCTGGAGGAGTAATCCCCAAATCATTAATAACGCCATTTATAACAGGAACAGCACCAATAATCAATACACACTTTATTAAACAATTAATCAAACTAATAACTGACAGCACTCTTAATAATACTTTGACAGCTGTGCCACAGCTGGCGTAGCGCCCACTCTAGACAATGTCTGTGAGGTTCTCCGCTCTGCTGTGCTGAGAATACGCAGCTGCTCTATTCTTTACAGATGCAGTGACCTGCTGCATGGCATAGAGAATCTGATCAGTTTTCAAAATAAAACACATGCGCAGACTCACGGTCGTAAAAACTAAGCACCAACCTCCGTGGCCGCAAAGTCAACACAGAAGTGTCAGAAACTTGTAGTTCCGTAATAGTTACCACATTCTGAGCTTTCGGCTCTTTCGAGACCTGGGATGAGTGACGTCACAGAGACTATACCCATGTTTTATACAGTCCGCAGTACAGAAGAGAAAAGTTCAAAGTAAAATTCAACTACATAGCCTGCTTACTCATGACAGAAGCACATAAACCAGTGAATGGTTTGTCTGGCATGCAGAATGTTTTGCTTCTTCTGAAGCCGCTCGGAGAACAGACCAAAACAATGTTGTGGCATCACTGAGCCATGCCTGGTGGACTGCAGGAGTTAAAGCACCCTGTGCCAAACTCTCATGTCATTAACAAAACTCTCTCAACTCATATTAACAAATATAATGTGTTCATACAGACACACACATGTCGACAGTCTTCAGTTTGGCATCAGTATAATACAAAGAGAAACTGTATTTCAGTACAAACATTGACCCATAACAAAAGCAATTGTTCACTGCTTCCTGTTAAGACTGCACGTCCTCCTCACATGACCAGATATTTATCTTGCTAGATATCTCAGCAATTGGAAAATCAGAGCTATAATCATAATGTGAACTCACTAGGCTCGTATGAAAATCATTAGCCAACAAAGACTGAAATTTGGATGTCATAATGGTTATCTGTGCCCTGTTTTAATATGAATACGATGGTCTAATTGTGCTTACCTCACTGTCTTCATCTATATGGGTGTGATAATCTCAGCATGAGTTGACAAAACACTGCTGGAATTTGCTGCTCGTGGGAAAACTTGGCCTTCTCTTGTTTATCTCTGAAAATCTGCACAGTCACGTTAACCTTTTTTTTTTCTCCACTCCATGGCCTCAGGGAAGAAAATAAAGCCACAGAGGAGGAAATGGAAAGCGAGAAAGAGGAAGAGGATTCAGAGGAGGAAATGGAGTCTGGAACCACAAGACCAGAGCAGGCCCCCCTGGGACGCCATGCAGCAGAGTCTGCAGCCCCCGCACTGACGAAAGCCCAGGTTAGGGAACTAAGAAGGGTGAAGAAACTTGACCGCAGCTGGTTCGCAGGGCTCCTGGACTCTTGAACGTGACCGTGTACAATGACAGAGACTCACACAGATACAGTGCCTATAGAAAGTTTTCACCAGTGGATTTTTCTTATTGTTTTACACCATTAAATCAGTGGATCTCTTCTAGAAAGAATAAAACAATGTGTAAACTGGTCTGTGCAGATACAAAAAAAATATTTGATTACATAAGTATCCATCCCTTTTGGCAGTAATTACAGCCATGAGTCAATGTTGACAAGTTTTTATCGGTTTCCAAGTCCTACAAGAAAGTCTGGATTGGATTGAGGTCTGGATTCTGCCTCTGCCTCTCATGAATACTAACATTATTGTTTATAAGCAGTCCCTGTGTAGTTCTGGCTCTATGCTTGTTATAAAAAAATAAATCTTTTCCCAAGTCACAGTTCTCTCAGACCTGCAGCAGGTTTTCCTCCAGGATTTATTTATATTTGGCTGCAGTTTGGGACCTGTGTCACCAAATTTGTAACATGCAAGCTGCAGTTTTGAACATGAGATCCATGCACAAGCTCTGCTAAATGACTCAGCAACTTCTGGAATCTTCGTCACCGCCCATCGGTTTCCACAATGTTTGGCAGGATGGCTACACCACCAGACTTCATGCAGGGGTTTTGTGTTTTTGCTGACGTGAACATATAATTTGGAACGATCAAAAAGTTCAATTTAAGATTTAAAAGAACATAAAACTCTTATTTAACTTCAGTCTCCCAAATGCCTGCCTGCTGCTAATCATGAGCCGTATTTGATTATTAATATTTTTTTTGATCTTATGTTTTCCGAGGAATGTCGAGTACATTTGTCTTGTGTCCTTTCTCCAACTTAACTTGTCACAGACTCGACTGAAATCTTCAGTGGTTCCCAACCCTTTTTTGTTTGACATAATTGTTGAAGTTTAGGTTTGGTCATATTTGTACTTAATACCTCTATCACTTGGAGAAGCTTGATGTTTGTATTTATGGATATTTTTTTAACTATCCATACTTTTATATTGACTTGCAAATCAGTCAGGTTGGTGAGAAAGTGAAGTATAACTGTGACTCCGCCTTGTGTCATTTGTAAAAGTTTTTGTAAAATGCAGATATATTTGTATATTTAAAAAAAAAAATGGTTGGGAATCACTTCATCTTCGTGTTGCAGTATTTAAAATAAAATCTGCTTCTTCCACATAAAGCTTTATCTAACTGATAAAACACCCTTCATACAGCATGTTTTTACTTGCACATTGTCTTTTTGTTTCTTGCTGATTAAAAAGCTCAGATCCAGTGATTCAACAATAAAACATGAAAAGGTCCATGAAGGGAGGGAGAGGCCGACTTTCTATAGGCACTGTCTGCATGCGCATACTGTATATGTGCAATTACACATTTTTCTACACTTAATAAAGATGGAAGTTTTTCTTTAAGATGCCTGCTTTGATGATTTTGCCACGTCCCTCACCTTGTTACATAACGTTAGTGTTTCTTCCAGAGTCCAACCTCGCAGCTTTTTTCCCCGTTGTGTGTTGTAATTCAGTGTGAATGAATGTTATATATGTAGATGACGTTTCTCAACTTGTTGTGTAAGCAGTTGAACACTGACACACTTTTAGACAGACTCTCAGCTAATTATGACACTGAATGAATTCCTAACATTTCTTCTGAAAACGCAACCCAAGAAATTTCACTTTACAGCTTCTTCGATGTCAACATAAACTTTTCAAGGTCACATGACCTTGTAAAACCAGGCTGGACTAACGAAACCTGAAGTCCTTACTAAGCTGTCTCACAAGGTCACATTTTGTTCCCAGTGTTCGATGAGAAAGAGCACGTTCATCTCAGCATTTTTCAGTTCCTTTCTTCATCAGGTGCCTGCTGGCTCCCACCGCACGATCGCCTGACCTCTGCATTCGACGTCTATCAGAGGCTGAATAACCATACATATCCTTATTGCGTCCTAAGCAGTTTATCTTTCACCTTTATTGTTTCATATGGGCTGAGATTGTAAAACAGATCTGTTGTGTGTGTGTGTGTGTGTGTATCTATTATATCTGTATGTGTATGTATATAATATGGGTGTGTGTGTATATATATATATATACGTGTGTGTGTGTGTGGTGATGATATATTGTGGTGTGTATATATTTAATATATATATATATATAAGATACACAACACACACAACACACACACACACACACACACCATACATACATACTTCACGAGAACCAAAAACAAAGTTATGTCTAAACCCTGGAACTACAACTAGTTTGATACTACCTCTACCTTAAGATTTAGGCACCAGACTGAACAACAGACAATCCTTTAAAATTTAACTGATCCTATAATATATAACAAATATATTAGTTCATTTGAATGCAACCAGTACAACAAGACTGCTTAACTTTAACTTACAGAAGAGGTTTCAGACTGTGTGAGGGTAGGAAGTAAAAACTCAAATTTTTTTGTGGAAGTGTTCATTGTTTTAACTAGAAGGAGCACTTTATTGATTAAACATTGCACTCCTGTGACATTGTTGGACCCATGATGAACAGAATCAATGCACCAGAACCAGAATATCATCATGTCCACTAGCTCGGCTCAGCCTTGATGTATATTAACATACAAAAACATGAATTTGTGTTTTCACTGCCGGTGAAAACTTTTTTTTGGCCCTGCTATCAGTGTAGACATGGAACTGTTGACATTATGTGGGTACATCGGCCCTAACGTTTGGCAGGTTGCCAACTTATTGTTTTACACTTCGGCTCTCAAGAGCTTTAGACTGTCAGCTGTATCCAGTCTTTATGCTAAGCTAAGCTTACAGACGGCTGGTGCATACCTCCTGCTCTCACATTTCCCAAAGTTTCAAACTATTCCTTTAACGTGCTCTCTCAAACAAAGCAAGGTTAACTTGCTTTTCACAAAATGAATCAATTATCTTTAATAAATGACTGACATGTCACATTGGGCAATGCTTGAACTTCTAACATCTGACTTTCTCTATCAGCAGTGCTGATAGTCTGATACCGCTTTTCTAGTAAACTTCGGTTTCAACGTAACGAGTGAACAGAAGGTCTTGACAGGAGGTTCTGACCATTTCTTTGAAAGGAAATCTGCCTTTCTCTGTGAGTGATTATTATCTTAGAAGATACTAGAAATCTCCAGAGAGGATATCTCCACCATGCACACTTATCTCAAGTCCTAGTTCCTGTCTGTAGACATTGGACTTTCGCTACAGCCAGTGGCCTTTCCCTTCTCAAGTATGCTTTCCTTCAAGCACCAGCAGGGGCTTAAATTGCTGCTTTTTTAAGGTGTCATTCATCATGTTGAACCCTGTGCCCCCAAACTGACAAATCCTTCTGTAACAAAACAAGTCTACGGCACAAAATAGTGAATGCATTTTAATACAAGCCCGTTATGCCAGTCAGCATGTGATAATTTAGGGTCTAAATAATTAAAAACAAGACAGGATATAAAACAGCAGATGGAATTATATCAGGACATATAGGACAAATCAGTTTTATTGTTGTTAATCAACCTTTTATAGGTACAAAATGAAAGATAAAATGTGACATATTTCTGTATGCGATGTCTGATCCTGGAACAGAACATTCAGAAAAGGTCCTATTGTATTAACTGGCTGTCTCACTAATTAGCAGTACATTGGTATTTAGTGTTATGTAAAGCTCTTAAAATGGTACTAGCTCCTGATGTGATGATCACAACACACTCGTGGTTTTATTAAGTGTGTATCAGCAGTTAAATATATAAACACATTGAGTATGAATGCTAAAATAACCACAAAATGCCGACTAACGTGCCCCAGGCCAAGTTCTTCTGTAGGGCAACAAAAACCAGGTCACTCTTTGTCTTTTCGTCAGACACGCAAGTCCAGATCATCCAGCTCAGCTTAAAGTCACTCAGTTTAACACTGGCTGCCTGAAAGAAAGGGTTTCTGGGGAGGAAATTAGCAGCTAACTGCTGTGGTATGTGACCTGACACAGCAGCAGCCAAGGCCAAGAAACCCAGGGAATGTAATACAGCACACACACAAAACTAAACAGACGGGCGATTGTAAAGGTTTTCTTTATTTAAGAGACCTCATGCAATACAAGCAAAACCAACATCCTTGTATTCAATGGAGTGCGATTATGACATAAAATTGATGATTTCTTCATGATTTAATGCTTTTGTCTATTGAACTACAACTAAATATATATATATATATATATATATATATATATAGTCAGATTAAAGCAGTATGATACACATGTACTCAAATAAAATGCAGTAATTGTACTTTATAACACTGAGAATACAGAGATGTACTTTATACATAAATTCAAAAAAATCTTATGAGAAACCTCAATTTGACACAAAATGTTAACACTAGGTTTATAAAAACATGTAAAAAAAAAAAAAAAGAAAGAAAAAAAACAGCATGGCAACATTAAACACAATATTTTTTTTGAATTTTCCAATTGTATATTTAAGTAAGTTTATATAGACTGACAACTAATGTTATTTACATTAAAAATAAAGACTTATGGCCATGTGTGACATTCCTGAATCAGCAGTCTGACCGTTTTAAGAGCCGGTTTTGTTCTCATGCCCAGACTGAGTTTGAGGTTACATTAAACCAGAGTGGAGCATGAAAATTAAGCTCCATTCCGCGCAAGTCTGACTCACCTGCAGACATCACCACATCCTCCATTAGGTTTTGTGTGTACAGTAGAGCTAAAAAGTGGCCTTCTGTTCTCCTACATCTGGTGTGGCTACCCATGTGTCCAAACTAAACAACCTCCCAGCACCAAATTACCAAAGTCTTGGCTAGACTGGCGAAATATTCCACAGGTTGAGAGCGTTCTAGTTCTTGACGTAGCCACATGTGTGCGTATAACGGCTGTCATGGCTAATTTACAATAAGGCGGCAGATATCACTGAAGAGGTGAAAAGGAGCTCGTTACAGCTACTTTATTCGGTTGGTTTCTTTTACTAAAGTAGCATGCACAAAAAAAAGCCACAAACTTTCCTTTGAAATACATTTTCTAGTCTTTTACTGTAAAGCCAAACATATCTGAACTTTGACTTACAGCAATAAAAACAAAAACCCTGACTTTAGTCCTGGTCCAGAGCCTGTTGGCGGTCTGCATTGGTAAACTGAGATCAGGTAAGACTTGCTGACTAAACTCCCTGGCTCTGACTTTTTAAAGGAAACAGGAGTATCTGTGGTGAACCCAGGGTGTATTCACAAGGCAGAGAACAGTTTGTCCCCATGGACATGTGGTGCTGAGTGTTAAAATATGTGCCTTTTTTTTTTGTTAACCACAATCCCCTCACACCCCGCACCTGAACACACAAGGAGACTATATTAGCTATTTAAATTAGATTGAAAAGGGATTTTTGTTGGGGGGGGGTTAGGGTTGAGGAGTCGGGGCTTGAAACTTGTGCAAAAATATTGATCAAATGCCTGATCACACGTTGGGTGTAACGACAGACGTCAATCACTTAAAGTGCCTGTGTAACAACAATCACGATTGAAAAATTACTCAAGAACATGGAAGATCAAAAGGTGACGAAATAACACTAATAATGTAAACTATTGGAAAAAAAAAATTTTTTTAAGTACAATCTCAGAGTGGGTTAGAAATATTCAGATGTACTCGGGCTGTATGAAGGCATTAGTGAACCTACATAACTACTGTCACCTGATGTAAAAATATATATTTGGAATGCTCAGACAGATAACTGGTTTCCCTCACTTCCTTTAATGCCACTGTGGACTTTGACTTTGGTAATTGAGAGAGCTATTGACAAAGGGTGCATAGGATTTCTTGTTTCTTTCTTATGGCACAACCGCGAGCATGCAACACAATACTGATGATGCAGTTATTATAAAAACCACTGTCTGCATTTCCCGAATAAATACCGTTAATTGCATAACCCTTATAAGCACATATTAAAGAGACTAGATCCCAGTTTTGTGTTTGGTTACATAAAAAAGTATCTTCCCGCCACCTGGACGAGGACATCCACAACTTGCTCATCATACATGTTTATGTAGGCTGACGCGAGAGTTAGGCTTTCGGAGAACAGCTAGCAGACAAAGCTAGAGCACCAATAAGGTCACTGAGAGGGGGGACGTTCTGTCTTTCGAGGTCTCAGCTAAACAGTTGTCCTTAGTCCAAGCCTCGGTGCCTGCTTCCCTGTAAGAATTCTCCCTCATTTTGCCTTAAGATTAGCTGAAGCACCTTTCAAACATTCACAGCTAGATACAGGCTGTTAGGAGGTGAATTTTTACAGTGCCTTATCCTCTGATTTCTTTAACAGGACCCACTTTGGGGTCACAAGCTTAGAAGTGTTGGATCCTTGTTTGACAGTACATGTTTGACCCATAGATGAGAGGCTGAGGATCTCATCTGACTCCTAGGCATTAAGTGTTAAAGAAACCCTGCCTTATTTAAAGTTCTGCTATGAATTAGTTTTCTATAACTGTGCTTTCTACTAACCTCCTTCTCCCTATGAGTGCTGCTTTATTAAAGGCTATGCAAGCATGTTAAGTTACCTCTCTCTGGTTTAGGTTAGCATTAGCATTCTGTCAGCTACAAGCAAAGATGTTAGATAAATAAGAGGCAGGGGTAGGGTAAGGCTAGAGCGTAGTATGTACCGAGGACAGAGTCTCTTTAATGGGGTTAGACTGTGGTAGGAAGTGAGGGGCTGTCCACCGTCTCCTCCTTCTGCTCCGGCGAGCAGCAGAGGAAGAGACGGCTTCCCAAGCTCTTGAAGGCAAACCCAAAGTACATGATGTGACCCATGGCCACGAAGGAGACAGAGATGATGACCAGCAGGCCAAAGGCCTCTGGGTTCGGAGCCAGAATCACCATGATGAAGTGCAGCAGGTCTAAGAGGTAATTCATGGAGTTCTGGACGCCGTTGATCACACCTCGCTCCGACTCGATCACATTCTCTTGGATGAGCTGGGTCACTGTCAGGTCAAAAGACCACAGGCCTGGAAGACAGAGATCAACAGTCAGTCTAATGGTATTTTTTTACAGCCACAATAAAATGACAATAAGTACACAACAGTAGCTGTAGCTGGGATTAACAGGCAATCATATTGGAATCAAAGGTTGCAAATATTGCTTTGACATCCATAGCACTTCCGTAGAGGTCTTATGTGAGATTCTGGCGACTTATGAAAAAGTTGAACTTGTGGACCCTCTTCTACCTGCATGACTCAGCTTTAGGAAGTCGTAACAGCCTTTTACAATCTTATTAAAGGAAGAGAAACATGCCAACAAAGCATGACACTCTAATTTCCTTCCAAGTAGCACCAACAAACCAACATTCCAACAGCAATCAGTGATTATTTGCACGATTGCATGATATTCAGATAACAGTTCTTACCAACTCTAGCAGCAATGACGCCAGCAAACAGCAGACTAACAGACATGTAGGACTGCAGAGGTGGCAGCTCTTCAGCTGGTGCAGCAGTAGTGGCGTTCAGACCGGTAAGAACGCTGGTGAGGCTGTGGTCGGCCTCAGGCAGTGTCTTCTCTCCGATCAGGTGGGTGTAAAGGTCTTGGAAGGGTGAGACGCTGAGGTCGAAGGGGCTCCCAGGAGCAAAGACTGAGACAACGCACAGCATGAGGCAGGACAGCTGGGCCACGCCCGAAATGAAGCCCGTGCGGATCAGGCCACACTTCTTGCGGACCCAAGTGAAGGCGACGGTGCCGCAGATGCCTGACACAGCGGAGGCTCCCATCAGCAGGCTGAGCACTGAGCCGTTGAGGCCCTGTGTGTAGGCGTAGCCCGTGGTGATGCAGTCAAAGCCCAGCACCGTCATGTAGAGGAAAGCCAGGGACATGCCAGCAAAGAAGATGTTCTGGTTGTAGTAGGCCACCCAGCCAGCCTTGAAAGTGCGCAAAGGTTCGGTCGCTTGGTAGCAACAGCCGCGCTGTTTGGGAGAGTCGGTCACAACTGAGGTTTCATTCATCAGTGGCTGAGATGACTCCTCAGGACTTTGGCCGTTCTCCAACTCTGTAAAAGGGCAGAAGCAAAAAGATTTACAGTCTGCGTCTTTACAGAAGCCAAAACTCCCTAAACTCCACCAAAGAGTATGGTACTTGTTAGTTCTCATAGCTACCTCTTGTGGGGCTGAGCTGTTTGAGCTCCTGTTGCTGCTCCTTCTGGCCAGCTTTCACGGCCAACGCCGGCGTCTTCTGGTAGACCTTCCACAGCAGTGCGTACTCCAGACACATGGAGCACAGGTTCCAGCCAGAGATGAAACCGCAGCCAACGAAATGGGAGCCAAAGGCCATTATTTGACCCACTAGCATGGGAGCCAGGATGTTGGTCAGCTGGTCGATAATTCGCACGGTGGCATTCATGTCTGTTTGATACAAGAATGGAAGAGGGGCCCATTTAAGTCCACATATTTTCAGTTTTACACTCATGATAAAGGTCACCAAGTTCAATGTTTTCCACCATACGAGCAAACCTTTAAAGAGTTTATAACAATTGGGGACATAAAAGGTGAAACTGAGAGTGAGTCAGCATCTGAAGTTCAAAGTCTGCCCAACTGAGCAAATCAGATAACAGGTCACATGTGGCCTACATCTGATGATAAGACAACAGCTGGTAAGAAACACTGACCTGCCAACTTGCTGCTGTCCTGACCTGCCACAACCACCACCCAATCCCTCTGGATGGTGATGGACGTAGCCGTGCTGGCGAGGTTGGCAATATTGGCGATGGTGATCACCAGAATGTAGCAGGTTGTCTGAAAAAAGACAAAAGACAGAAAGATTAGATATTTTTCCATGTGTATGTTACTGATGTTATGTTCTTGAAATGGATATTTTATTAGTTTATGTAATTAAGGGGTTTTATATTTATCTTCTGGCAAGAGTCTTTGTTTTGTTTGAGGGGCTGAAGATGTAAAAGTTTCCAGCAAAGTCATAAAAACACAATTTCACTTGTTAGAAATATACTCTTCTTTCTTATTTTTACCATCTCGGGACATGTCAAATCATTTTCCCCCAGATTAGAAAAAAACTTCACTGGGGGAAATGTGTATTCATTAAGATAGTCCCCAACAAATACATTATCTATTCCTGTTTGAGTCAAGTTTGCTAAAAAAAAACTACAGTGAGCAGCTGTTTAAGGAAATTACTGTGCTTTTTTAAAATGAAGCGAAATGTGATCTGTGACCTGTTTTTGAAACAGGGAACCAATGAGCTTTGGGCTGAGTGCCACTTACAAGGTAGCGAAGTCATGAAATATTAAGTGTCAGACTAACGGATACTTTGGTATTTTAACAGGATTTGTTTAGGAAAAACATTTAAAAAATACATATAAACATGGATATATAAGACTTGCATCTATTTTTATCAAAGATGCCTCTTATAGTTTTCTTTATGATTTAGGTTCAAGAATGACGAGCAGCTTTATGAATTGAACCCTTTCTTTCCAGTCTTACTGAATAGTTGTGCAGATTTTACTTGATGCTGCTGAAAATAGTTGATTAACTAAACTCAAAAGCCCAGGTGCTACTATCACGTCACCTTATGTACACTTAACAAAAAAAAAATCAATAATGTCCTGCTGAAAACATCTTGTGTTGAATAAAACAAAGAGCATGCAGCTAATATAATACTCATCATGTGACTTCAACTAGCAGCAACAACACAACAAACAGCATATTTAGCATATTTAACATAGAAATGACACACACTGGACTGCTTGTTTGTTGCTCTGTACATACATTGAAACAACAAAAAAGCTTCCAATGGGTCAGGTCGCATTTCTTTCCAGCTGTCATGTGATAGGCCTTGACAAACCTGCTGACTGCACAGCCTTGAACACTCAATCTCCTGTTTGACAGACTTCTTCTCCACCTCCACATACACTACAACACCGGCCATCCCTCTAAACACTCTCACAAAGCCCAAAAGACCCAAAGACGACCCACATATGCAGAGGGCATTCCCCCCTGAACAGAAAGGCGTCTGTGTTCCAACCGGCAACCCCGACCGGACCTCTGTCCACTATGGATGGAAACCTGTCAGCTCTGCATCAGAATCAGTTCCACATCTTTGTGTTGAGGAAGTTCTTTTGAAGCCACATATCTCAACAAGTGTAAACAAGTCTGAGGCAAAACTATGATAAACTGTATTTTCTTAAAGACCTGTGACCTTGTTTAGGAATGCAGCAGAGCAGCTTGTGTTTCATTAAATATTAAATAAACAGCACGAGACGTCATGAGCATCTAGAGAAGAAGTTGTGTGATATGTCAGTTTTTTAAAAACATAAAATAAGTAAGTAAAATCGAATCTACTGTTAATTTAAGTTAGTCAAACAGTCACAGGTCTTTGAGGAGTGAACTACGCTCATCTGTAAAAGCTGTTCACGTGGTCATAAATCATATTGACAGGAAGCCATATCAGTAAAAGTAAGGACGGGGTCATAGTGTTGCACTTGAGGAGAGAGCGGTGAGAAGTGAAAATCAGATCACACTGAAACAGCGAGTGTGTAAAGGCAGCACAGGCTGAGAGGGAGATCTTACCAGAATCCATCCATTGTAAAGCTCCACAAGCTGTTCTCTGAACTGGAAAACAACCATCAGGAGGATCCCACACACGATGACACAACTGTTCTGGACGAGCAGCGAGGTCTGGGCCACTGTGGAAACGCCACGAAGAACATTAGGGACAGAAATCTGATCAAAGACAACAGATGTCTGTCTGACAAACGAGTTCATTAGAGCGTTTTAACAAGATGGTTGGATACGTTCCCCCACAGCTCCCTGATCTAATCTAATAGTGTCAAATTCCTGTGAAGAAACATTCAACAAGAGGAGCATTTAACTGTGAAAGCGAGGGAGCGAAACAATACATGTGCACACTATTATACTCTTATTTTAGCCTTTTATTCGTGACACACACGTTATAAACTACCCCTTTGAATTTATGCACCCCTTCACCTTTAAGCCTGGGATTCCTGTCAACCCAGTCCCCAATGATGGCCCCCAGTAGCAGCACGGAGCCGGCCACCACCAGCCCGTACACGGCCGTGAGCAGCAGACTGTTCCCATACAACTCCACCAGGAAGACGGCCACGGCAAAGTTCCACATTCGGTCACCCTGGGAATTGAAACATTTGATTATTTATAGGTCAAAGCTGATACTCGAGTCAACACATCCACACTGGGGCTGATGGAGCCGCTGAGCACTTGTCTTTAGTTTAATGCATGGGAGCTATTTGTAAAATATTGTGCGGTGAGCTTCACAGGGAAAACATGTCATTTTGTATTGTAATGACAGTTATAACACAACATAAGGTATCAATAACACATTCATGTCGTATTGGACACTGAAAAACCACATAACAAGGAGCCTGTCATCATGGAGAACATTTAAATATAGTAAGTGTATTAGTGTCAGTGTTTCTCTTACCCATGTTGACAGAGCATGTCCCATGTAGATGAGGAACTTGGCTGAGGTGAAGAAGTCTCGGACTGATTCTGTAAAGACATTAAAGTGTTACAGCTGGTCCATATCCGTCTCTAATCCCCAGATGTGGAGGTTGCATTATTATTATTTTTTTTTAAATAAGCATGCAATGAAAAAAAAACCTACCAATGCACGTCCTAGATCCAGAGTTATCCATTTTAAAGCTGTAAAAATGACAAACCACCAACGTGAATTGTGTTTTTCTGTGTTTTTCCTGTCGCTGTAAGCTCTTTTGTAGTGTCTCGTTGATGCAGGTCTACCGCTGCATGCAAACCCGACACAAAAACAACAAAGACACGGCGTTTCTCTCCCGGTCCTCCTCTCCAAACTTAGCTATCACTGTAGCTGAAGTCGGAAAGAAATATTTGTATGTCCTAAAAAAAGAAGACAAGAGCCGCTTTTTTCAAATGATAGACGCGGATCGAGCCCCGCTCCGGTGGACGGTTAGCTGCTCTCTGCTGCTCCGTGTTTACGTCCCGCCTCGAATATACCCACGCGGTGACGTGACGTTATTTACATTGTGTCAAAAACAAGTGTGGTCCTCCCACCGCACGCGCCCGCAGAATAAAGAGACACACACACACACACACACACACACACATATAAAATGTCATTGTTAACAGTGTCGTAAATCTACATGTTTACCTGCGTGACGCACCCGTGCGTGTGTGTGTGTGTGTGTGTGTGCGTGTGTGTGTGCGCGCGTGTGTGAGCAACAATCAACACCTGACTAAACAGTGGTGATATTAATTTGATTATTTACTTAAGTTAAAGAAGCAATGCTATATTATGCATTCATACATTCATACAGTGTATAGTACATTTATACATATATTATACATACATACATACATACATACATACATACATACATACATACATACATACATACATACATATACATATACATATACATATATACGTTTTTTCCCAGTGTGTATATATATATAATAAATATTTATATTTATTTATATTTATATATATATTTACACTGAAAAAAACAAAGTATGTTTTCCTTTATACATTAAAACACAGTCATATTTCAGAATTCTAAATTAAAGTTTTATTTATTTATACAAAATTTTCTGGAAATTTATACAGGATAAAGCAGAATAGGGAATAAAATGACAACCTTATGCAGGGAATTAACAGTACAAATATCCTTTTAGCGTAATATTAGTTATACCGTATTTATCACAGTAAAATTCTGGAAACTACAGCTGCCAGCTTGTTTTTTTTTTTTTACTATACTACTAATTTTATTTTTGTATTTTTTTAAATCTTATTCTTATCTTCTATGTCTAGTGCTCTTAATGCTGAGTTGACCAACACATCTCTTTGTACTCTTGACCCTGTGTTAACATACATATGACAAATAAATTATATTATTGAGTTATTAACGTGCACATTACTTTAATGTTGCAACTGGCTAAGGTGGAACTACTTGACTACTTAAATGACTTTATATACAGCTTAATCAACATGTCATATTTTATAAATCTGGTTGATTTACACTCACTTTATTAGGTACACCTTTATCTAATGTGATTGATCCAGTCCAACAGCTCTGCCATAAAGTCTGCCTTTACAAGGATAATAATGATTGTATAAATATCATGGCTGGGTATTGTGTATACCAGTATGTTAGGTTATTCGTGTAGGTATTAGATTGAATATTTCTTAGGGTATTTGTTTTTTGTGACAGATTGACTATTTTTGATTATGACATGTTGATTTGAGTTAATTATGTTGATTATATCTTGTATGTATTGTCTGAATCAATAAAAAACAATAATGTTCAGTTTTTATTGACATAACATATAACATATAACACTCCATTGCAAGTCGTACATTCAAACTCATACTTAAGCTTTGACTACTTTGAGTACAGTAGTGTTGGTGGGAAGAGTATCAAAAGTAAAAGTATTGGCAACCTGATTATATTGTCTTTGGTCAAAGTAATGCTAACTGTAACTACTTTATATGGTGATTACATCTCACGAGATACAAGTAACGAGTAACTGAAGCTGTTAAAATAGAGTATAACATACAATATTTGTCTTCTGATATAGAAGTACAGTACTTAAGTAAATGTACTTACTGTATATATAACTCATTAACTATACAAGAGTATAGGCTAAAGGTCTTCCCAGTTACAACAATATCATTCTTTTCTGTCTGTGCAGATGCAGATTACATTACAAAAAAAAATACTGTTATAAATTAAACTATATTTTTATATCACGTATATGAGAATCAACAGAGATTTAGTTGATTAATTCAGAGCAATAAAACAATTCCACCTTAAGAGAAGAAAGGTTTTAGATGCCAAATACAACTATATCATTATCATCTAATTAGCGGCTGCACTTTCTTTTATATGAACCACAGCTGAGAAGTGGTAAAAAGAGCAAACGAGAGAAAACAGGACGAAGAGTTTGCTTTAAAAGTTAAAGATTAACCAAACTTGCATTTGATGAAGCTCAACACAAATCAAATCTGAACATTTGGGACATTTTGGCAACTCAGAGACTGCCTTTATTGCATTATCCTGGTGAAGCCTGTTGCAATAGCTTGGTGGTGAACAAAGAAGAAAATGTGTACAAATCACACATTTGGATGACTTGCATTTGTCCATCTATGTCAACAGAAGAGAATTACAACTATAATTACAGGCTGCATGGGTGAGGGCCCACATCCATAAAAAGTAGTAAACACTAGCTCAGTGAGCACTTGGTTGATACGTTTCTTTTAACTGTACCTGAACGCACAGTGGACTATAAAAGACTGTTATCGGCTGAGTGGGACCCTCAGCGTCTTTGCTTTAACCTTTACATGTGTTATCTCTTCATGTCACTCAGATAAAGTGTTTTGATCTGATGACTACAGTTTATAGGACCAAAAATAGTCAACTCTGCACTATCTCTCTCTAACTATTCCAGTTTTTCATTCATAAGGTGCTGTAAAGCTCAAGACAACAAAAATGTCCTCTATCTGTTGCCTCGCTCGTCATCACACACAAAACACAAAAACACTCAAAAACAAACTTTTGGCCAGATGCACCAAACTGACGTGAGCCTCTTGGTTCTTTGTGAGAGATTTTCATTGCAGTCGTGTTGATCCACTAAACATTTATTAGTGTATCCAGCTTTGTTGTAACATGCTGTGAAATATGAGCTTGATTCAGGAAGCAATCCCCAGTGATTTCAAGCAGTAATTACAACGTTTTATCGGGTGCTGTGTGGAAATCTTGTGCTGCTTCTCATGCATTCAAATTCAAATGTAGAAGTTTTGCCCTCATAATGCATATATGTTGATGTATGCTTTAAAGATCCATGATTTAGGGGGCTCTCTTTGCAGAACACGTCAGAATACAATATGAGTTATTATGTTTTTATTAGTGTATAAAAACCTGAAAATAAGAATTAGCCAAGAATATTTCTACAGTACAGCCCAGAATGGACAAACTAAAAACTGGCCCTAGATTTTTCTAATTACCCGCCCAATTTGTGGCTTAGGTAGTTTTCCATTCATGCAAGAAGTAGAGGGTGATGTGAAGTTGTTGCATTCACCAGCTACAGTAAATCCTACATGCTGGTCCTTTAAGTTAGTCAAATACTATCTTTTCCAGCCAACCAGCACTTTGGGATTGCATAATGAAGTATGTATAATCACTGTTATTATTATCTCTATTTCAACATGTAGTACTATGACACACAAACACATACTGCTGCTGAGCTACTAAAAATTCTTGTTATTTTTAGACATGTAGATGTTAAAAAAATACACAAAGCACTAGTTTCTGTCCATAGAAACATGTAGGCCTACTCTGTGCCATCTCATCGCATGAGGGAGCAGAACTCACACTAACAAGGAAGATAAGCACATATTTTGAGCCGAGCGATGACAATAGGTCCTTTTTCCCTTTGTGATCTATTCAAGGATCACATAGAGCACTCAGCCGTTTGAAAGTCTGCACACATTGAGCTGGTACAAACAGATTACCAGCCACACTATTAGTGGGCCGGTGTGTCAGCCGGGCTCAGGTACCTGTCATCAGTGGTCAGACAGCTGCTGTGTCATTTTGCGGCCATGTGACCTGCAAGTATGTCTGCCCCTGATGGGATCCCTTTTCAGCCCAGTTGCGGAACAACAAGCTGTGTTTACGTCGGCTATATTTGTACTTCCAGGACAAAAATATGAGAATGACTTGCCTCCTGTGGCCATAAGTTGTCTGACACTCGCAAGCCACAGCTAAAGAAGGGATAGAAGTGGAGGGAGGATGTGAAATCTCACCTTAAGGATGGTGTACGTGAGGGTGGATCAGATTATTCATCTCTTTTCCATGCAGGGATTCTGTTCTTTCTTGTGTTGAGCTCTTGGACCTTGTTGAAAAAGAGCTAAAAAGATATTACAGTACAGCTCACTTGGTTCAGCTACTGCATTGATATTTGGCTGTTGAGGTCTCCTAAAATCCAGCCACCAGTACCAACCATCCCAGTGACCAAAGGACACCAGAAACAATGGTTATAATTATTACCTACACCCATTTTTGGAACATAACAGTGTTGTGGTTGTATTGTTTCTGTGGACATCTACTGCTGCCCGGTGCCTAAGACTTTGATATTTGCCTGACAGCTCCACCAGAGAATGATAAACACCAAAGGTCACTGTCTGGTCACCTTTCCCAAAATGACAGTCCTTGTTTCCAGGGAATGAAACGGTAAACATCTGACAGCTGTTTCAGATCAATATATTGCAGGTCAGTGGGCAGCAAACCAACACAGGTGTCTTTGACCGACTGCTGAAGGAAGATCAACATTGGTGTCATCTAGGTTCATTTGTCTTTGATGGATGTTGACTGCTGCCAGTCAATGAATTAATGTGCATGGTGAGGAAATGAGAAATGCTCTCCCCTCCCTCAATAACTTTTCTATCCAAGCTTTTCATGTGGTTCTAGGGTTGGCCATGCTGGTCAGTTGGTACATAGCTTTGGTACAGACCCAACAAATATTGGATGGATTGCCATGAATTTGAGCTATTCATTGGATCTTGGGCATTCATAGTCATCAGAGGATGAATCCTACTGGCTTTGATGGTTTTACGACCTTTCCTCTAGCGCCATCACCAGGACGAGATTGTAATTGGTCAAATACTTATCTGTAACAACGTTCCTATCAGTGTCAGTTGTACTTTGTGCATTAGTGCTAATTGGTTTGAAATATAGTCAGCTATCCATTTTCCGTAACTGCTTATCTTTATTTGCGGGCACTGGAGCAATCCCAGCTGACATATTGGGCAATAGTCAGGGTACACCCTGGACAAGTCACCAGTTCATCACAGGGCTCATCTCAAAACATTTTCAATACAAATAAAATTAATTTTGTATATTCAGCATTTACATTGGGTCAAATCAAATCACACAGTAATTATTTATCCCTTTTTATGTATTAAAAACCATTGTTGTTGGTTGTTAGCATGGTTGCTCACTGTCCACTGGCAAATCCCATGACGCCTTGGGTTGAGTCTGTCGACAAACAACTCAAAGGATAGAGCATTGTACCTCTGACTTTTGTTGTCATTTTGTGTAGTGTCCTTTCATAACTCACATGACAGACAGAATTACAGAACAATAAAGCCAATGAAGAACAAAAACATGCTGAGTCACAGTGCATTAAAAAAATCCATCACTTAATTCCAAATATTTGTTCCTTCGCATCCTTGTGATACTCCGGTGACCATGAGGTCTTTAATTTCCTTATTTCTCTCATCACCGGAGTCAAGTTTCCACTTGGGTGGAAACAGCAACATGGGGACTAAATCCATGTGACTTGTTGAGTGGAGACTTGACGTATGGCAGCATGGCCACAGCAGGAACGTCCTGCAGATCTGGTGGAGATGCTGGAACCTCGAAAGACCTTTCCACCTTTCCATAACCCTGCCACAAGGGAGGAGATGTCAATCGCCTTTAGGTTGGGATTTCTGGTTAGTACACTCTCAAACTGCCACATAATCTTGTACAAATTGCCGCAACACCTGATTTGATGTGAATACAGCCTAAATGTGATACGTGAGTCTGTCTATAAAAAGTATGTGTTTGCCCGGTGATACACTAGTGATCAGTCCATGGTGTGCATCCATCCCTCCATCATGACTCTGAGCAGGATAAATGAAAGGAGTCAACTTGGACTCTCATAATTTTATATAAAAGTAAAACAAATGCATGGGATGCCCTGGTAGCTCAGCTGTGTGCACCCCCTGTGTTAAGGCTGAGTACTGCAGCCCACTTCTCTCTCGAGCCACTTTTCTGTCTCTCTAAACAAACTGAGTGTTGACTGGGCTGATAAGTAACAGCACAGAGAGGACAAAATTCTGAATGTTTGTAATTTCCTGTGTGTTGATAAAATTATCATACTTCTTCAGTTAAATAAACGGTTTAAAACCCTCTCTTAACATAAAAAATGTGCGATTCTCACAGAAGAGTGACACTACAAACGTATGATAATCTCTGTTGTAGATTAAACTACCCAACAGCATATAAAGTAGTTAAAATAAGATCAACATTAAACATCCACAGCAGTAAAATGCAACATACACATTAATGCAGCAGTAATATTAATAAAAAAACCCTTAATAATAGTTAAACACTGCACAATGTATGTAAGGTTTAACTACGTAAACTATTTTCACAGTGTGGTATTAGTACTTGTAGTATTGGGATCTGAATAGAATAGATACTTTATAGATCCCTTAAGGGAAACAACCACACACACATAAGGGGCTCACAGACATGCAAATATGGACAGATGGTGGAGTGATGGGAAGCCACACAGCATCCTAGGTGCCGTTAGGGGTTCGGTACCTTGCTCAAGAGCACCTTGGTTCACCTGGATGAACTGGCAACTCTCCAGCTATCCACACTCTATACTTGTTGGACTTGAGTCGCTACAGACTACTGTCGAATACACCTCCTACACACATTAACATTCAAGGATTCAAGGAGTTTTTATTGTCATTACAACACATGTAAACATGGGATGAAACGAAAATTGGTTCCCCTGGTCCCGGAGCAGCCCAATACCAAATATAAAGTATAAAATAAAAATAAAAATAAATATATATATAGATATATATTATATATATATATATTATATATATATATAGATATATCCGATATCTAATACTATAAGATCTATATAGTATGATCTATATTATATAATAAAATATAAAAGTGCTTTCTGTGTGCTTTCATGTGCTTTCTGAAGAGACTTCATATTCTATTTTTACTTTCCTCATCTTCTGTTTTTAACCATAAATCCAATCACACATTTTTTAAACCAGTTCATTTTGAATTTATTGTGAAGTGGTTACAGTTCAGCCGCCCACCGACAGGCGGCGGTAAAGTTCAAAGTGTTCAGCCCTGCACACCCGGAAATGTTTCCAAAGCTGCTGAACACGAGTTCAAACCTGAAGTCAGATATCTTCAGATACATGAACGTGAAGCTGTAACTGTGTCTCTGCAAAATGTCTTCAGGAGATAACTCTGAAGGACAGTGTGCACTTAAAGAGGAGCTGAACAGAAAGGTGAGCGCGTGAACATGCAGCACGTGTACAGCACGCTTTAAAATGTTGAACATATTAAATCATATTAAATCATATTAAATCATATTAAATCATTCCTGTTTCAGATAAAGGAGCAGAAAGTTGTTGTGGACGAGCTGTCCAATCTGAAGAAAAACAGGGTGAGTAAAGTGAACACATATACACAGTTATTTATTCTAACGTCATTATGTGCTGGGAAGTCTTTTAGTTAAACCTTTTCTGCAGAAGTTTGTATTTTCACTCCACTTTTGTGTCTTGTATGTATTAATGCACATGTTGTATGTGTCATTCCTGCAGAAAGTGTACATCCAGCAGAGGAACAGTAACATATTCTTCCTGGCAGACAGAAGTCAGACACTGGGTTCAAGCAAAAGTAAGTTAAGAGAGTAAATGTCATTTTCATTTAAACATCACCAAGCAGTTATCAGACTCTCATTAAGTGATAACGGTACACATTTAGAGTCGTGACCACAGGAAGAATCAGACTATTCAGGGATTACTACAATGACACACATGAAAGTGTCCAGACTCTCGCAGGAGGACGGTTGCTTTGCCTACAGATTTGATTTTGTGTAGATTTTTGTGAATATTCAGGTGAATTGAAAGAACTACCTTCACTGTTTTTAGGCCCAAAAGAATAATAGATACAACATTATCATACTACTGAGGTAACTCGGCCTGTTAACATATATAAAAACAGAGTATATGTGTTGCTTTCTTGCCACGATATGTTTATTATTTTATTCTCCACAACCATTTGGTGTATGAACAAGAGTCTAGATCTGCTCTGTATGGAAAGTGTCATGATTATATTATGATTTGGCGCTATATATAAATAAAATTGCATTTGGTGATTGATCATAACCGATGATGTTTTCTGTCTCCAGAGGAACTGGATAACATGAAGAAGGAGCTGCTGGACATGTAAGACTGACCTGCATCACAACAATGTGCGGCATCTTTTGTCTGTTGAGTTTGTCGCCGTCTCAGTTCGAGTGGGACAAAACGGTTCAGGAACATTTGAAGAGACGAGGGCCCAACCTGAGCCAGGATGTCACGGTCAGAGGTCCCTGCTATCAGTGTTTATTCTCTGCCCACGTTCTTCACATGAGAGGCCTTCTTACCCCTCAGCCAGTTCAAGACACCACTGGGAATGTGTTGATGTGGAATGGGGAGATTTTCGGAGGTCTCTCCGTGCTGCCAGAGGAAAATGACACTGCGGTCGTTGCTCATCGTCTGTCATCCTGCAGCAGCCCTTCAGAGATTCTCTCTGTTCTGTCCACTATCCAGGGACCGTGGGGGTTTGTTTACTACCAGAAGGCTGCAGACTCCCTCTGGTTTGGCAGAGACTTCTTTGGTAGGCGGAGTTTGTTGTGGAAATTTGATGCTGATGCGAACGCCTTGACCCTGACCTCTGTGGCAGCACACAGTTCTGGATCTGATAAACCTGCTTGGCAAGAAGTCCCAGCAGCTTGTGTGTACAGGATTGACCTGAAGGCAGTTGCAGAAGCCGGCTCTGTGACATTGGAGGTTTATCCCTGGGTACGTGGAGGAAATGATCTTGTTACGAGCTGCAGTGAAGCTATATTGGAGTCTGTTCCCAGCGGCTGCACTGCTGTGATGAACCAGTCAGGCCTCGTACTCACCTCACCCGTGTGCCCTCTTAATCAGTCCATCCCAAAGTCATTAAATGAGACAGAAATTAATTCACATTTATGTGTTCAGGATCTGAAAGAGCTGCTTGCAAACCAAGAGGAAACCGATGAGGTGAACCGTCTTATCGATGTTCTCAGTGAGGCAGTAAGGCGGCGTGTTCAGCTTCTTCCTTTCCGGGTACAAAACAGTTCCCCTCCTACTAATGACCAGGCTAGTGTTGCTATACTCTTTTCAGGAGGGATTGATTCAATGATCCTGGCTGCCTTAGCTGACCGTCACATACCTGCTCATCATCCAATAGACCTTCTCAATGTGGCATTTAAACTAAAGGAGCCAAAGAAGCAGAAAGAGTCTGCAAAACCCTCCAGAAAACACAAAAATAAGCCCACAGATCCCAAGACCCACACATCTGACTCCCAAACATCCAGCCCCTTCGACGTTCCTGACAGAATTACTGGAAAAGCCGGTCTCAAGGAATTGCATGACTTGAATCCTGAGAGAAGATGGAATTTTGTTGAAATCAACGTAACGCAGGAGGAGCTGCAGAAAATGCGCGAGGAGCGCATTTGTCATTTGGTGCACCCGCTGGACACGGTGCTTGATGACAGCATCGGATGTGCTGTGTGGTTCGCAGCGAGAGGGACAGGGTTCATCATGACCAGAGGCGATGACCAGACGCCCTTCACGTCGTCCGCAAAGGTGAAGTACAAACATCAGACTTTACACTTTTCAGGATTGCACCTGTCCTCTGGGCTGTTTCTTCTCACCGTGAATAAAATAAAAATAAATTGCAGTTAGGAGAGATTTCCTTAACAACCACATTGACGCACTTTCCTGTGTCGTTTCTTGATGGCCGCAGGTCATTTTAACAGGAATTGGAGCAGATGAGCAGCTAGCAGGTTACTCCAGACACAGAGTCCGGTTTAAGATGTCTGGACACGAGGGGCTGATCCAGGAACTGGCCATGGAGCTGGGCCGGATCTCTTCTAGGAATTTGGGCAGAGATGACAGAGTGATCGCAGACCATGGCAAAGAGGCGAGGCAAGTGTGGTATCTGTTTCAATTACCCAACCTTGTGTTCCCATTTTTGTCAGTGCAACCGTTAGAAAACTCAAAAGGTATTTTTGAATGTTTACACCATCATTAAAGGTTCCCTGTGGAGCTTTCTGCTAAAAAAAAAGACATTTAAATTTAGTGTTTCTCAGATCTAACGAATGTGTTGAGTGGATTTTCCCTCTTCGAAAACAAACAAAGAAAGTAGTGAAAGTTTCTGAATTCAGCTTTTCTCATCTGAGGCTGAAATACATAAGCTGTAAATTACGATGACTACATCTTTTAATTGTCCCCCACACCGGCATCTTCACTCGTTGTGCCTGATCTTTTCAGACCTTTTCTCAGGTCTGTTTGTTGACAGTGTTTTCTGTGGAATGTTCACATTGTTTATGGAAAGAGATATTTTTAAATCAAAACATCTCAAAATTGTTTATGGAAAGAGATATTTTTAAATCAAAACATCTCAAAGCTGTAAGCTCTGCAGATGAAAGTCTATTGTTCAGGTTGGAGTATCTGATAAACTGATTCAACTCTCTGGCTACTGCAGATTTCCTTACTTGGACGAGGATGTGGTGAGCTTCTTGAATTCTCTGCCCGTGTGGGAGAAGGCAGATCTGTCGCTTCCTCGAGGAGTTGGGGAGAAACTCCTCCTGAGACTGGCGGCGAAGCAGCTGGGCCTCGGCCAGTCAGCCGTCCTGCCCAAGAGAGCCATGCAGTTTGGCTCCCGCATCGCAAAGATGGAGGACAAATGTGAAAAGGCCTCTGACAAATGCACAAGACTCCTCACTGGGTAGACGAATCATGAATTGTGATAGAGTATAAAAATCATTTTAATAGAACAAATCAGTATAAAATTACACACAATATTTAAAGGCACATTTACAGTTTAAATTCATGATTTCCAGTCACAGACAGGTGTTTGAAGTTGGCCAAGATTTCACATCGAATTTGTTTTGTGCTCATCTTGGATGTTTGTTAACAATAAATCTGGTAGTTTTGTCCATTTCTGTTTCTTTTACATCATGTAAGACTCGACATCTTGAAGTTTTTCTCTGAAGTAAAGGTCACATTCAATATAGGACGGCAAGTTTCCGACGTCGAAACGCCCAGAAATCTGATGAACGTAAACCGGCTTCCTGGAAAAAAAAAAGATTTGAAAAATTAGTTTCAGCTGATTCAGAAAATATTAGAAGAGCATTTCAAATGATTCCAAGTGAAACAGAAAAGACCTGCTGACTGTCATAAAGCAGGATTACAAAGTTATTTGGAGTTTACTTTAAGGATTGAGCAGGAACTACCTTGAAATTAGCCAAGACACAAAGTTTCCTGGGGCATCTTTCTCTTCAATAGGAGCCGCCTGTGGAAATACAAAGTTGTAAATAATAATGAAATTATGAAACACATCATTTACTCTGAATTCACATTATACGTGAAAGCTTTTGGTGATTACAGTTACCTTCTTTTCTTCAATGAAAGTATCCAACAGAGGGAGGCTTTTCTTTGAGAGCACATAGAAACAGGGACACTAAAAAATAATGACATGATTACCTGAGTGTTGCCTGAACGTTTGATCAAAACATATGAAATATGAACTTAAACACTGTACATACCAATAACATTCACATAAAACGTGTCATATATTTGACACAGTGGACAGTGATTTCGGATCTCATTCACAGACTAAATGACATTTTTGTATTGATATATAAAATTGGATATTAAACACAAGAACACAATGTTAAACATATTAGTAATAGGTGATTAGTGATGTCGGAGAGTTTTAGGACATGGATGAAATACTGACTGAGGTCCATGTGCTCACTAGGGGTGGAAATCTGTAAGTGAACACATCACCGTTCACATGGCCCGGTTCAGGTTCACGGCTCAGAGCTCGTTCTCAACTATCTTCAGTATGTTCAGCCTGTTGTGCAACAGTAAGTGAATGCATCACTGTTCAAACTGACATTGCTGAGAGCGGCCCCTCTTTTATTCTGTGCCACAGTTTTGTAAATCACAGTTCAGTCTTCTGGATAAGCTTTGCAGTGACACAGATCTGTGATCGGCTAATATCAGGAATAAAACAGTGAAAGTGTCATCGTTCGATCTATTAGATTAAGACTGTTTTCATTATCATTAGGGAAGATACCCGGTGTGTATCTGCTGCTGTCTGAGTCTCAAACATGAGACAATCACTGACTGCAAAGGATTTGCACAAGATAAAATATGATGACTTGTTAAAGTAGGCGACTAAGAAAGTGCTACATCTGATGTGGATACATACGCTCTCTAGTGGTGACTTTGACAAACAAAGTGAAGGAGATGACATAAAATGCATCATGGTCCTAATGCTTTCTGACTCTTCTCAAGAATTAAAGTAGAATTTAAGGTGTTTTTACACAAGGTTTATTATTATTGGACAGTGTTTGTTGAGCGTTTGTGGTGAACTTACTGCTCTCCTCGACTTCGTCTCAGAAGGAAGAGGCTTCTCCTTCATACAGAGGACGTGAAGGTCACTGTCTACTTCCAGTATCCCATATTTGTGAGTTTCTGTACAGACACAGGAGGCCAGCCCGTTAGGCTCATTTCGCTAAGAGCTTTCATAAAGTCACATTTTACACCAAATTTTTTTCAGCACGGCTGCTTGAAAAACTCACCATCGTCTCTGCACTGGTAGGAGAGCACCAGGCAGCTGTCCTCGCACTTTGCTTGGAGGTCAGAAAACTTCTCTTTTACTTTGCTGAGGCTAAAATCCTCTTTGAAGAGGGTGTCGCTGATGAGGATGGAAAGGCACTTGTGTATGAATTTAGCAGAAACAGGCCTCGATTATGGAGCTGTATCAACATCCCTGCATGGTAGTGTTGATCATGTTAACTCAGTAAACTCACCCTCCAATTACCAAGACATGGTCTTCTATGTTGAAATGCTTCACTGCAAGCTGCAGACAGGCCACAGCACCAAGACGGCCCTGACGGAAGAATAAAGTCAGCTTGATTTAAAGGTTTAATCATAAACTGCACACAATATCTACACTGTTACTGAGCCAGAGGACAGAATAAAATAAATCTACTTTGTAAGAGCCAAATCATGTCAGAATAATAAAAAAATAAAATTGCATTTACCTCATTGCTTCTGGTCTGATCGTTGAGAATCTTCACATTTGTGAATTGTGATGCCCACTCCTCAAACGCAGCATGATACAGAGCGTTAGTCTGTGGAGAGGAGAGCAGCGGATAAGCAGAGAAACAAAAATGTTGATCAGTGTTTCCCACAAAAACCAGGGTGACATCCTCAAATGTCTTTGTTTTGTCAGATATTCCGTTCACTGTCATAGACGACTAAAGAAACCAGAAAATAATCACATTCGAGGAGATGAAATAGTTGCTGATTCATTTAATACTTGACAACTAATCGATTAATTGACTGATTGTTGCAGCTTAATGCCAAAAATTTATTGGATTAAATATTTATGTACTCAAAATATCCACACAAGGAGTATTCATTATGCTCCTTCTGAGTATTTCTGAATTAATTTTATTGATGCAGTCACAGTATAACAATGTCAATGAGATGATTTCAAATCTATCTATCTATCTATCTATCTATCTATCTATCTATCTATCACAGTAACACAGAATAAAAGTATTCAAATAAAGTACAAGTACCTCAAAGATGTATTTAGTTACTGCACTGAACTACTTACAACCACATAGACGCAGTCCACGCAGGCGGAGGCGGTCAGAGCGTGCACCCAGTGTGAGATCAGCGCGCAGCGTCCCACCGGCAGCAGAGGCTTGGCGCTGCCGGCCAGGTGAGCGAACCTGCCGCTGCTGTCGGCCGCCACATCCCTCTGCAGCCTGGTTCCGTACCCGGCGGCGAGAATTACAGCTTTCATTTAGTTAAAACAGGAGGCGTAAGTTTCTTAAATGTGACGTTATAAACTCAGAGAGAGAGAGAGAGAGACGGTGAAAACTTCAAATCCAACCAGGGCTCAGGTCATCATAGCGAGATTTGCAGCACGGCCAAGGGTCAAAGCGTCAAGCCACGCGAGAGCAGAGTGTTGGATTGAACGGGCTTCCGGTTGCAATTTTCAAAATAAAAGTTTTCCTCCCCGCGATTTGACAGAAAAACAAAAAATTGATATATATTATAATTATATTGATAATATAATTCAGTGTTATGTCAGATTCAGTGTGGCCCACAGATTTACCTACAAGTGACATGCAAACTTCAGCTTTATAAAACACTTATTTATTTGGTTAGTATTTGTCTATTTTATATATCTGTATTCATATTTAGATTTACGTTTATTCTATTGTATCTAAATATTTAATGGGTTTTATTTATTTATTTGAACCTGCCTCTGGTGTTTCCTCAGTGCAAGATGATGAAATGGCCTCAGTTTATGTTGTGCTTCTGTTTATAATGAGGTGGGGTTACTGTGTGAAGCACTTTGTTTAACAATGTTTTGTATGAAAGTAAAGTACTATACATATAAAGTCTGATTGACTGATACATAAACTTACAGGTGACAATGACAAACACTTACCAAGTGTTAAGACTGCACGACTAAGGCTTGAGTTGAGTTACAGCTGAATTAGACCCACACCTCCGTGACAAACTGGTATTTGTGGCCAGGTTCTCATCAAGACACAAAATCTGGAGTCGTATGGTTTGAGGAGTCATCTTTCACAACTTCTCTGTTTAGTAGTTTCACTGTTAAATTTTTTTATTTTTTTTTAAAGATTTTCTGTTAACAGATTGCTGATCACACCTGAGTGTCAAAACAAAACTGGAATCTGTGATGTTTGAGACAAAGAAAAATTATGGAACAAACAAGTGAACAGACAGTGAATCAGCGTTTTGTTGATTTATTTCTATCTCTCAACATAAACACATGGGATTTCTTTCATACACAAAGTTAACTTGATTTTTTTTTTCTCCCCCATTTCAAAATCTGTTTTCTACAAATACAAAAAGAACAAAGATATTTCAAAACAAAAATAAAAATCTGTGGGATGTTTGCAGAGGAGAGACATGTTATTTTAGTTTCAGTGCATCTGTTGTGAGCGGTCATTCTACGTCTTCGCTGCTGCTTCCGGCCTCGGGTACTGTGACATCAGCTTCAACATCTTTTTCTGGCTCCTCGAGGTCTGAAGGTTCAGGCTGAGATGCCTCCATCGGTTCCTCAGCTGGCTTCGGTTGAGGTGATGGTGTCTCCCCTTGTCTTGCCAAGTCCACCTGCAGATAAACAGAAATGAGCTTACAGAGCAAAAACTTATTTAGTTCCTGTTTTAGTCTATTTTTATTCAACTGTGGATTTTAAAAATTAATAATACTGTACTGTAAATCCACTGATAAACTGGGGGATAGACTGTTGATTATAATGCACATAAATCCAAAAATCTTGTTACCTTTCAGGCTAAAACCATAACTTTAAAAACAGAACTTGAACTTAAAAATAACAGATTTCCATGTTTAGCAGATACCCTGGTCCTCTTTTTGTCTAACAGATAATAACCTGAGAAACAGCGTCAACAGTTTCCTCCTGTATCACTGGATTAGACTCTTCATGTTCCATTGGCTCTTCGTCATCTTTTATGTCGGCTGGGTGTTGCTGGACTGACGTCTCGGACTCTTGCGGTGCTGCAGTGGGAGCCTCTTCTTCAACTGGGGTAGAAACTGCTTCCATCTGTATGATTAAGAGCATATGAATAAATGAATTGTTCTGCCATATCAAATAGTAGACCATAATAAGTGACTCGCAGTTGGTTTGGCCCAACCTGTAATTTATTACACGGACAGTGATTGGGTGATAAGGGAACCCACATGTGTAGTTCTTGGCTTTATATCGCGGTAATGACTGACCACTAAAGTTCATCATAATATCTACATCATTGAAAGATGTTAAGAATTTATGGCAGGAAAAGAGTGCTACAAGCCTCATGACTCATCACTATATATGGTCATCAGTTACCTCTTTCTCGACGACAGGCTCCACAGGTTTTGGTTCTGGCTTTTTGTCTGCTTCCAGGACCGACATGATTGAGGCTGGTATGTGAGCTTGCTGTTACACAGAAAAACAGAGGCAGTCGGTAAATAAGGAAATCTGAAGGGAAGACAGCAAATGTGAGAGTAACCCTGAAAGCAGCTCTTACCTGATGCGGTGTGAAGGAGTGGACGTGCTGCAGAAGAGGCTCTCTCATCTCTGGGCAGCGTTCAAACACGCTGGTCAGCTGTGCCGGCGGCAGCTGCAGGAGAACGCTGTACGACTGAGGCTTCGTCCTCTGGCAGCATTTCACAAAGCCCTCCCACACCTTGGGATACTTCCACACCTACAGGGAAAAAAACACAGCGATCGATATTTATTATAAACAATACAACTTAATTTCTGAGCGATCGATATTTATTATAAACAATACAACTTAATTTCTGAGTTTCTCTGAGTGAGTTTACACTTGGTATTAACGTGTCTAATGCCACTAATGTGTCCTGTTCCACTGACGTCCTGTAAGTACACATGAAACGCTGTCTGACACTTTTGTGTCTGTTGTTGAGTAATAAACTTCATACACTTTATTATAAATCTTGTAAGTCTGGTATTAAATGACAACACAAAAAGTTGTTTCTTTTCTTGTAAAAAACATGGATTGTCATGGCATCCCTGTGCCGACTCACCGTGTCTGTGCATCTTACCTGTTAACATTTAATGTTAGTGGCGAACGCTGTTTGAACACAGTGTTTCTCCACCATTTACACATAATTTATGAAAGATGACATTTTATTGAAGTCAACAACAAATATGATTAAAATGTTACACATGAAGCTTCTTTGAAGATTCATGTGTAAGATGAAGATTTTTTGAGATCCGATCACTCGAGACACGTGGACCCTTTAATGGCTGAGGTGCTTAGAGCTGTCCAGTCTGGTACTGGTTAGAATGTATCTGATCCATTGGAAGTTAAAATTTAGATATAAATAAAATAATAAAACACTCCGGGTGACTGTAGAAACCACGAATGCTTGGCTGGAGTTTGGTGCGTACCTGCTTGACGATGAGGCGCGACAGGATGTTCATGACGAAGCCTCCCAGCCGGGGATACATGGTGAGCGACTGGATGACTGTACGCATGAGCAGCATGGGAAGAGGACTCTGCTCCATCAGCTGCTGCATCACCACCGCCAAAACCTCCGATGTGTACACGTTCTTCTCACCAAAGCACAGGTTGGTAGCTGCCGTACAGACACAGAACATTTGATGTGTTGAATGTGAATCCTCCAGAGATTAGAGTAACAACAGACTGAAGCTCCAGCTGCCGTTCAGAAACACTTAAGAAGAAATCAACTTTAGTTTGAAGGTTTAATCACTGAACACCGACCTTTTATGATGGACTTCATGTCACATTTGGTTGAGTCTATGTTGTGTAAGGAGATCAGCAGGTCTCCCGGGGTGAGAGGGGACACAGTTGAACTTCCCTCACCTCAAAAGACAACAGTGAGAACATGTCACATGACAGAAACTTCCACAGGAGCAGATGACAAATCTTGTCTTTTTACAATAAACCCATTTGTAACAGAAAATATAGGGAGGGGAAAAAAATGGAGAAAAGACACATACTGTGCTGAGTGCCCAAGAGACGGTTGAAGACCTCTTTCACTACGATCGGGTTGAGTTTAATGAGCTTGGGCAGAGCCTGGATGACTTCATTCTACATGAGAAAAACAAACAAAATGATACTTAAAATTAGGATCACTGAGTGTGAGTAAGATACGTTCACATGTACTGATGTCATCAGTGTGACATGTAAAGTGTTTGCAGTGAAGTAGAACTTGTCCCAAATCAGTCTGCAATCACAACAAAACTTTACTTGACAATTGTGACGAGTTGCTGAACGTTACCTTTTCCAGGCCGTTTATGACGGGGATCAGGAAGCGAACATCGGGCACTCTCTTGTGGTAAAGGTCTCTGACTCTCTCCACCAGCTCTGGAGATGGAGGCACTGAATGGAGGGAAATTAAAACGTGTCATTTTCTAATCTTTAATTCTGTTGTTCGACGTTCGGCTACGTTTTGTGTGGAATGACAGAAATCCTCCCGTACAGATGAAAAGTGACGTGTCCTACTGGCTTTTTACCTTTGTCAGTCAAAATGTGCAGACAGCGAGTGACTAAAGTCTCTGCTCCTTTAGGACAGTTTTCAACCAAGAGCAGCAGCTCAGGTGAGTTCATCCCCATTCCTCGGATCTGCAAAAAATAGTGAAAAAATAAATAAATAATAATAATCTGGTTTGCCGTGTATACTCTGAATCCATGTGAATGCAGCATAAATCTTGGTGGTGGTGATGTTGACACGTGAATGTGACGTGGTTCCTTTTTATAGCTCAACGTTAGCTTTTTATTTTTACCACAGTGCTTATTTTCTGCAAAATCCCAAAGAGCTGCTGTGGGGTTAATTTCTGTTTTTGGTTCTTCTCTTGGCACAAACATTGTGTCACCTGAGTTGAAATATTACAGTTTTCATGCAAACAGCTTCAAATATTACATAACTAGATGTTTTGGATGTGACTTACAGGCTGCTCTATTGCTCGAAGCACGCTCCGCTTGATGTCAGCGATGGCCTCGGTGTAGACAGCAGCCAGCTCGTGGACCAGCCGGTGATTTAGAGGCAGCAGGGACAGATAGAGGAACAGACACTGTCTCACAGTCTCTTCAGTCCAGGGGGCAGCCACTTCTGTCTCGACAAACACACAACACTGTGAGGCCACAGGTGACTCATGCCAGCAAAGCAGTTTATATAATTTAATACAGTTAGATAACTTAGATGACAATCATAATCCCATAGACACAATTATTGAGCCACAACAGCCTGATATCGCTTCAGACACCAAATATATATATAAAAAATAAAAAAAACACATAAAAACAGTCTGTCCTATGGATTTAATCATTTCTGACTCTGGGGAAGTGGAAAACACAGTTTAATTCCCAACTACTGAATCTTTGAATTACGCCCTACAGAGGCCTGTCTCCCACTCTGCATTAGGTAGTGTAGTGTATATGGTTGAAAATGGTTGTAAAAACATGGTGTAAGTCACACGTATTCCAAACCTGTGTCCTTGTCAGCCCCAAAGAGCAGAGACGGAGGGTTGGGGTGGACCAGAAGCTGCATGTAGTTCAAGGCAAACTTCTCAATGTAGTCCCTGAGCTGGTCTTTTTCATACATACGCTTGAGAAAAGCCATGGCGGTGGTCCGCACCTGAAAAAAAAATATATATATAACAGAACAGGTCAGCAGACTGTGGGAGTGGGAGTTAGATGTTGGTGAAACATGGAGGAGAAACGTCCTCACCTTCTCTTTTTCATGTGAGCTGAGATCCAGAAGCACGTGCAGGTACTGAAACTGCCTCGAGGGCCGTTTGACGATAAGCTCCTTCAGAGTCGTCATGCCCAAATACACCCGAGACTGAGACAAAAGTTTCATCAGTACAACAGCTGAGTGAACCAGCGCAAAACATGAAAAGCATCATCATGTCACTTACCTCGTCCTCACAGTAACGTCGAATCACTTCCAACGCCGATTCTGTTATAACGGGAGCCTCCAGGACCAGTTTGGTGAAAAGTCTGAAAGCAAGCCGTGTTTTAACATTTTAAGTCTTTACAGATCACATAACCAGCGCATCTAAGAGAAATAAACATGTGAGAACGATGAGTATTTTGTCTCACCCATCCCTCTGCTCGGGTTTCTCCTGCAGGCCCGACAGCAGAGTGTACAGACAGTGGTCGTAGCTGTCCAGCAGCCCTGACGGCAGCTGGCTGAGATAAGTGTTGTACTCTTGGTAGAGGAGAGAAAAAGCCAAGTCGCTCCTCGCCCTGATGTCATCCAGAATAAATTCAAGCACGTCTTCCTTCATCATCCCCTCGAACTGCGTCACGAGTCTGGAGAGGAGCTTCACTCTGACCTGCCGCACAGATTTCGCACGTTATCCTCTCAAACGGGTGCTTGTTTTCGGCTTATTAAAACGACTCAATTATTACGAAGAAAATAAGAAAATAACCACGGGGTGATCACTTACGTGGGACATGCCGCTTTGAGCGATCGCCTTCTCTGAATGCAGGATGCGTTTGACTGCTTTGGAGGTTAACTTTTCAATCTGGGTGTCTGATACAGGTTGGATGACATCTGACAATCGAAACACTTTTTTCCTCCCGCTCGCCCCCGTCATCCTGCAACAGAACAAAATCATGCAGGGTAACAACTTTAAAAGAAAGTGCAGCTTATAATACACCTGCCACGTTTGTGTGTTAGAACCAGAACTCACTTGGTCTGTGCCGTAGGAAGGATGGGTTCAGGAAGCCTCTTCACTGCGGTGGGAGCCGCCTCTGTGGACGGAGTCTTTTCCGTGTAACCTCCCACCACGGAGATCGCTTGTCCCACCATCAGAGCTGGAACTTTGCGTTTGATGAGCTGGTCTTTAGTACCAGAGTCCTCCTCGTTGCCTTCTTCTTTGCCTGCATCGTCTTCTCTGGCTTTGCACTGCTCAAGTCCTGAGATAGTGTGTTTTTAGTTGGAGCCAATCCAACACACAGCAGTACAGTAAAACTAGTAAAAAGCATTTCTAAATCGCAGTCAGTTGTGATCACGATTAATATCCGATTAATTGTGCAGTCCTGTTGGAGTGGTAATCTTCTCATCATCAGCAAGAAAGCAAAAGTGTATTTCCCAAATTGTCAAATCTGTTTAAACCATTTTCGTGCTGGATGTTTTGTTACTAACCTGGACCAATTCCAGCTGCAGTCATCTGTGTGGCCATCAGCCTGGCCAGATGTTTAATTTGGGCATCAGTGCCGGCTGATTCAACAGGCGTGTACGTGGCCTGGAAGGATGCTGGCATGACATCAGGCAGATACACCATGCTGATGAGCACCTAAACAACCGCACAGAGATATGAGCTGAGCTGTCGCACAGTTGGACCTAAAGAGGAACAAGGAAGAGGAAAGATGCTCACCAGGTTGGCTACGTTCTCGGGGTTAAGCAGTGGGTGTAGGAACTCCGCTGTGAGGTCGATGGCAGACTGAGCTACTGGAACAGCAGCTGGTTTAGGGACCGAGAGAGGGGCTGGCTCCTCTTTGTCCTCATCATCTTCAATCAGGGTTGGCTCTGAGCGCAAGAGAATCAGAATACTTTGAGTGTCCGAACACTTTATCTTTCAAGATATTGAAGATTATTGTGATTAAAACCTGATAAAAAGGCCTAATGACTGATTCTACAGGTAAATGTGACACAGCGAGGCTCTAAAAAAACTGAACAATGTAGTTGCATGCACGATGGGACAATATTTTTTCAGCCCTTTTGAATCAAAACCCAGAAACCCACCAAATATCTCCATACTTTCCACACCAGTGAAAACACAGCATAATGAATAAATATCGGAATATGAAATGACTTTTGATCACTACTCACCCAACTTGACCTTTTTCCCCTCTGTGTATTGCTCATGTCGAGGCCTTTTGCGCTGCTCGCGAGGTGCAGGTGTAGAGCGAGTTATTTCACTCTGGGGCATTCCCAGGTCGAGCAGCAGAGTGCTGATCTGACCCTGGAACTCCAGGCTGCAGGGATGCTTGAGGACCGCCACCAAGTGCAGCTTCAGGTTCTTTCGCACGCTGCTGACCTGAGACTTGGCCAGAGTGGGTGGCAGGTTCGCTAAAGAGGTTCACGTGCACAGTGTTCAATATGTTAGTATACAGACAAATGACACACTTAGTGCCAAGATTTCCACTGTAAAAATAAACACACGTTTATCCGTTTGAATTTCTCCATTTGTTTCGTATTTATGTTGTTTTAAATGGTGTTTTGTGACTGGGAACACCGACTCAGAAGCACCTACCATGTAACGTCTCATACGCCTGCACCACCTCTGACATGAACATTGGCCTCTGACGGGCGATTGTGGCCAAAGAGCCGAGTGCTGTGGTGAGGTTAATGCTTGTAATGGCCGGGTGAACCATGAACTTCAGCAGCCTCTCTAGTGCGGTCTTTCCCTCTTCACACAAAGCATCTGTCGAGTCAAACAGCAAAAAAGAAGCAGTTTTAAAACTGGACTGGACTTGAAGACATGAAAGTATGTTTGTTTTTTTTGTCAAGCCTTTTCAAGCTTTTATTTCTGATAGACAGCTGAAGAGTGACAGGAATGTAGGGAGAAAGAGACGGGGAATGACATGCGAGCCGCAGCTCGGATTTGAACCCTGGGCTTCCGCAGCAAGGACTGAGCCTTCGCACATGGGGCGGCTGTCTACCAACTGAGCTAAACACTGCACCTTGGTATTTTTCAACATGGAGCCTGTTATTGGTCCAGAATAGCACACCATTGTACTTGCCACAGACAGACTCATATTATAAGTATACGGTAACAACATTATGAAGGATCCCTTTTGTTTGACGAGAAACCAGCTTTTATATCAAAGCCACCAGACTCCGTTGAAAATAACAAAACTGTAATTTTACTTTGCGGAACCCAGGAGAATCTGAGTGACTTCATTTTAACATGTCAAAGTCACTAAAGTCAGACAGTAACACAAGCTAACAAACCAAAGGAAGTACATTCTTGTATACTTTGAGGTAAAATTACTGTTTAATAAATTATATAAATGCTGCTGCAGCACTTTCTCTCAACACTAGACCAAATTCGGACACCAAAACCTGGGCAAACAGGCAGACAAATAACAAAAGTTTTCTTTAAACAGACTATGTCCTCTCGACAGGATTCTATAATCCGTACCGTAGCGAATGTACGAGTGATCTTTGGGGACTTTGTCCAGGCTGATGTCGCCCTCCTGTCGCTTGGGGACATCGGAGTCTGACGTCCTCGGTGACAGAGTGATTATTAACGATTCTGTGAACTTGATGGCGTGAGTGCGAACGCCGTCATTTTCAGAGTCCAGCAAGGCCAGTACATCGCCTTTCATCTGTGTGACCAGGTCCCAGCATGCCTCCTGCCGCTCTGATACTGCTTTAGACCGTACCAACCACTGTCAGGAAAGAGGCAGAAGAGTAAAAGGTTTCAACAGGTATCGGTAGTAGTAACTTGATTTTTGTTGAATATCCGTACATCACATCTACAGCTCGAGAATGTTTCATCACTGAAGTCTGTGTTTACCTGCAGAGTAACTTTGTACAGCTGTGTGAGTGTGAGGATGGCTTTCTTCACCACGTTCACGCTTTCATCCTTCAGCAGCATGTTCAGATTGGCAATCAGTCTGAGAAGGAGCTCGTTGTCCCGTTTACTAGAAAAGACGTAAAAAAAGAGAAAAAGATTGAGAAAGCGGAAAAACATTTTCGTTCACAAACATTTATAAAACTCTCCAGTCACTCACCATGCTTCCTCTATGAAGCCAATGACAAACTTTCTCACTTCAATAGACTTGTCAGTCTGAAAGGCGATCATCTCCTACAGGAGCGAGAGATCAGAATAAATCAAAGTTTTGGTTTAATACTTTGTTGATATTTGATGATATTATGTGCGGTTTTACACTGAACACAGCTTCAAAACGATTGTGTATATCAGGTCAAACAACAGTTTACTTACATCCAGGAAATTGTCCAGAAGAGAAGGATCCTTATTGATGATGAGCTCCTGGACCTAAAAAAATTACAGAAGTTCATTCATTCAGTATTGTTGTCCACCTATGTACTGCTTCACAGGATTGTGAGGCCTTTGTGTTTATTTAAGAAAAATGCAGAAACTCACACAGATCCTGCATTAAAATAAGCTTTACAACATTATTGTGAAACTGCCTGTTTAAAAATATGTTTCTTTTTGGATATCACACAAACCTGTTTGAGCACCGTTAGCTTTTCATCTGTGGGTATCAGGGCAGCCTGATTCAGAAGATCCACCACCTGGAATGGAAAAGCAAATTGACTGAACTTTTATTTTCACTGTTGCTAGATGAACACGGCTGCACCCTAAACCATACTTATTTTCTTTTTGTGCACATGTGAAGTTTAAAGTATGTTTTCAAACATTTCTGCTCAACTGAATTTCTGCAAACCCTCCCCACATGTTTTTTTCAAGCTGGGCTCTATTTTGCACAACACAGCTACGAGGTCACAAAAACAGAGCACTGTACCGGTTTAGGTTCAGCTCAAGCAGATCATAAACTAAATAAAGTTAATCAGCAGGTCCACACGTCACCTTAACTGCAGCTTCATTAATCAGCAGACTCACTGCTTCCATGTAAATATTTTGGCTATGACTGTTTAATAACAACTAGAGGTGTGTGACCTGTTCTTTGAGGTTCAGCAGACGTATCCAACATCTCTCTTCTTAAACTGTGGTACAAGTACAACTGCTGGTACGCAAGATCCCTTCAGTGGTGCACGGAGAATTCTCTCAAATATAATTTTTAATTGAATACATTCATTTAGAAACATTTAAGACAATCGTCACAACAAGAATCTGAATGAAAATACTTGATGCTATGTAATATTTTGTTTTAATATCATCCTGCTGCAACGGTTCAAAAACATGCAGTGGCTCTGGTTCTTGAACCGTTTCAGGATTCAACAACAGTCAATAATTAAAAAGAAACTCTTCTTATCAGGAATGTGAACCGTCTGTAGCTGAACTGGGTCGGCCTACAGTATTTAAACGTCTAACGAGAGCTGAATATATTCTGCGGCGGTACGTGGTGTAAAAAGGTTTGAGTGCACTAGACACAACTTTAACATAACCCAGAAGCAGATAGGTGAGAAAAACAGTTGGATTTCAAAAAAAAAAAAAAGTCAGTTCAAAGTTCATTGACATGCAGGCTGAGGAAACTCCTCGTGTACTGCTGCAGCCAAACGCGTGACGCAGATTTTATTAAGAGGAAAGGAGAAGATATGATGATCTCTGCAGAGCTAGGACACACTGAAGTGCTGCTGCAACAGAGTTTATTGTGATATAATCAAAAGGGATGAATTTCTTCTGCTTCTATAAGACTGTATGAATATTTTATGTAAACTCATCTATTGTGTTGCTAATCTGACAGAGCATACTGATAGAAACAGACTTTGATCTGTGACAAAGTAAGAATCAGTCATTCGTAAACATTACTGCTGTAATGTAACGTTATTATTTATATCATGGTCACTTACTTTTGTAATATTATTTATATTGGTCACTTACTTTTGTAATATTATTTATATTATGGTCACTACTCTTCCAATAATATTATTATTTGTATTATGGTCACCTTCTTTGCAATATTTCTTACACTACGGTCACTTTACATTACAATACTCTTTTTATATATCACACCACTTTTATCCTCAGTACTTGTCTGTGTTTATTGTGTAGGACAGGGGTCAGGAACCTATGGCTTGCGAGCCAGATGTGGCTCTTTTGATGACTGCATCTGGCTCGCAGACAGGGGTGAAAGTAAGCCTGTACGGTCCGGTACTGCGTACCACTAAAACATCCCTCATTCAGAACCAGTCACGGACGCACTCTGGGTCAGAAAATAGATCTGCTAGCAATATGCTGTCTTGAAAACTACTTTGTCTGTTTAAAAATTCATTTTAACTAATTCTAAATAGTTTCTGAAGTGTCCGTGCTGTGTTTTAGTCCATGCTGGACGGAGCCGTGGCCGGGCATCTCCCTCTCCCCCTCCCTCGGAGAGAGCCCGGTGGCCTCCTTTGCGCCCAGCCTTCGACAGGTCACATTAATGTTATGAAGTATTTTATTTATTATTAGTTAGCTTCAGTATAACAACATTATTAAAAAGAATAAATTCAGAGACTTATTATACTCTAAAATTGTTGGTCTTGCTTAAAAATGCACGCATTTATTTGTATTCAGTGTTAAAAAATATTATATGGCTCTCACGATAAATTAAATATAAATATATGGCTTTCATGGCTCTCTCAGCCACAAAGGTTCCCGACCCCTGGTGTAGGTTATAGATATTTCTGTCTGTTTATTGTGTTGTTGTTTTTTTTGCCTTTTCTACTTTTTTCTAATTCTGTAGTGTGATGCTACACTTTGCTCTGCTGCTGTAACAAATAAATTTCCCTGTGTTGGCATGAATAAAGTATAAAGTACATATCTAATCTGATCCCAGCCTCTGCTGTGTCAGTGTGAATGGTCAGGGCTGGCTCACCTTCTCGCTGGTGGTCATGTTGATGACATGGGGAGTGTCAGGGTCCCCCTCCTCCGGGGAAAGCTCCATGATGCGGCTCTTTGCTCTCTCACTCTGAGGACCACGACATGCTCTTCAAACTAAACAACCTGTGAGACACATGAACATGATAAAATAAGAGGTTTGGTCTGTTTTAATCCACCCAGATGATTTAATACAAGCGTGTTAGCTTTGAGTTATAATGAACAGACATTAAAAGCTCCCACACATGAGGTTTAAACATGGATAATCGGAGTTTATCGCAGAGTTTCTCCATCACAAACACTTTGTCCACAGCTGGCGCGTTAGCCCCGTGCTAGCCGCGCTGCTAACCCCGCTAAGTGTTTTACTGTAATAACAGACGTGTGGCGCTCACTCACCGCCACACAGGCTCTTTACTTGTCGTCGCAGCAGGTATTAAATGTAACTATCGTGACAGGCTTGACAGCGTCGTGGCTTTTCACGTTTTTAATGTTCAATGAGCTCAAACTCTGCTAACCGTGAAGGAAGCGGCCATGCTCTTCTTCTTCTACTGTTGTTTAACGTGCAGCAACACAGAGGCGAAGGCCCCCTGCTGGACACACGGAGAAGCCCTAAAACATACATACACACATACATACATACATACATACATACACACATACACACATACATACATACACACATACATATATACATATATATCTACATACACACACACATACATACATACATATACATACATACACACATACATACATACACACATACATATATACATATATATCTACATACACACACACATACATACATACATATACATACATACACACATACATACATACACACATACATATATACATATATATCTACATACACACACACACACATACATACATACATATACATACATACACACATACATACATATATACATACATACATACATTTTATTCCACCCGTTTTCCCGTGATAACGAGATAATTAATTTGAGATCTTGAGAAAACAAAACAATAGTCTAGTGTATTAAATCAAGTGCACCCGTATTACAGAATGTATGGCAAATGCATGTAGTCCATGATACGGAGCAATAAACCTATTACGCCACTGTAAAATCCCTTTGATCCATAGTTTCTGACAAAGGTCAGAAAACACTTATATACTTGTATACACTTGATCTCAGGACCCACTCACTCAGTGTCAAGCATATTTACTGTATCATTTTTGAGCAATGCAGCCTCAAAGTTCATTATTTTGAATTGAAAAGGGCATTATGTGCCATATTTACTCTACTGTTGAATTGAAAAGGGCATTATGTGCCATATTTACTCTACTGTGAAATCTCTTTGATCCATAATTTCTGACAAAGGTTGATACACTTTGGCTAATCCTCACTCCAGTCCTGAGATCAAGTGTACAAACCTTTGTCAGAAATTGTGGATCAAAGGTATTTTACAGTGGCATAATAGGTTTATTGCTCCGTATCATGGACTACATGCATTTGCCATACATTCTGTAATACGAGTGCACTTGATTAAATACACTAGACTATCGTTTTGTTTTCTCGAGATCTCAAATTAATTATCTTGTTATCACGGGAAAACAGGTGGAATAAAATGTATGTATGTATGGCCTTTTAGGGCTTCCATAGAATATATGAGGAATAAGGCAATATATTCATGGGACTCCCTTAAAGGTCCAGGGTGATTTAATGACACCTAGCAGTGAACCTGCAGATTGCATGCCTCACCATCTCCTTCCAAACATTTAAGGAAATATAATATAGTGGACACGCTCCCCCTGTAGATGTGAAGGGCTCACTTTAAGGCAACGAAAACATGATTCTGATTCTTAATTGTACAAATACATACATTAACCATACTGATTTCAGCAACAGACAAACAGCATGTTAAGTCCCTTAGATGAAACTCTGGTGTTACCTCCATACACTTTTTGAGGGAAAGTACCTGAAATTTATAACAGGAATGTACATAAATACATCCAGAGCACTGGTCCTGGTCTACTTGGGAAGGTAAATGGGTAGGGTGTCATAGATGGAGTCCACTCCATTCAACTGAGGAGGGAAGGCTTTCGGACATCCTTGGCCATTTGGTCAGAGACAGACTGGACAGTGTGTCACTCACTGGGCTGGTTTCCTTCATGGAGGAGCAGCAGGCTGGAAGTTCACAGAGTGGAGTGAAGTTTGATGGTGGGATAATGTCAACCTCAGGGGATCCACAAAGAGGGAGTGACTGTTTTTTTTTTTCACTTTTGACCACTGATGCTCAAGATGACCCAAATGAAGACTTTGTACTGGGTGGACTGAACCATTCTCCACTGAGATCAATGGATGAATTATTATTCAGGACTGCAGGATCTGGCCCAACCAAATGGGAGTGCAGTTTAGTCTGCCGGTCACGTAGTTTGCTGATCAGATCCTCGAAGGCTAAGACTAAGGATCTGTCTCCATGTATAAGTAGATATAGTATACAATTTCTTTCATAAACTAATGTTGCACTTCGAAGTACTCGTCACAAAACATATCATGGATAAATACAACACTCAATAAAAAAGAAGCTGCCAGCAAAAAAAGTCAACTTTTTATTATGAGCATAATTGAAGTTATGTACAATTTGGAAGGCAGCATTATTACAGTACATTGTCAGTCGGATTGCACTTTATAAGAACAAAGGATCATCACATTAGCGTTGCAGTAGAGACATTACATCAGAGGATGTCGACACGAGCAAAGGACTGGTCTGTGCCCAGATTGTTCTCCACAAACACCTCATACTTGCCAGCATCAGACAACTTTGCATTCTTGATGGTCAAGATCGTGTTAGTGTCTCCAATGTCGAAGAATACCCTGAAAGACAATTGTTGCAGCTTCATTAACACTGTTTGTAATATATGTTTGAATTAGGAACTCAATAGAAATTAATACAGCATTCCCCCTGAGTCAGAGAGCCTACCTGTCATCTTCTTCAATGTCATCTCCGTCTTTCAGCCAGGCAACATCTGGAGGAGGCTCCCCACTTATCTCAGCCTTAAGCATCACTGTTGTTCCTCTCTTGGCTTTGAGGTTGTCTGGACCTTTAGAGACTTTAGCAGGGACTGTGAAAGCATACAGAAGTACTCAGTCAGCCACATTATTTGTTAAAGATCACAGGAATGACTGAATATCACATTACAGATTAAGTTCTAGGAGTTTTTCACTCGTTGTGAAAAGCAAAGTTGTTGACTTGCTAGTATTTGATCATAAAAAAAAATATATATATAATCATAACAAATGCATATGTACAGCTGCAAAAATACCAATTTCAGCAACAGTTTTATACTTCTATATACATATATATACAGCTAGCCTGGCTCTGTTCAGAGCTGAATGATGATTTAATGCTGATTCCTCCAATCATTCAACAAAACTTCACACCTCACAGTAAAGTATAGAAATAAGAAATATGAGTTAGCACTGACAATCTGTACACACCTTCCACTAGAATACAGGCAGATCCTGATGTTTGTCCAAAAGGATTTTTAATGGTAACACTGTATTTTCCCAGATCAGCCAGAACCCCATCTCGAACCACGAGCGCCACAAAGTCTGGGTCTTCAAAAACATAGCGGTACTTGGGGCCATCTTTTAGCTCTTTGCCATCCTTGTACCAGACGATGAAAGGGTCTGGGAACGCACTAACTCTGCACTCGAGCTTTGCAGCGCTGCCCTCAACAAGAACCACATCTTTGAGCTCCTGCAGGATCTTGGGAGGGCCTTTCTCCCGCAGCTCTTTACGTGACCTATATGGGAAATTTGGTAACGTGAAATTTACTACACAAGCATTGTAGACAAAAACAGGTTCCGTTTGCTTCAAATGAATTAGTTCAGACAAACTATAAAGGTCAAAAGTGACATGTTAGTTCAAACTCGGATAACACAGACATTCACAGACATTCATAAGTCTCCTTTCAGAAGAATTCATTGTGTTGTACTCACACAACAGATGTGGTTATGTGGCTAATCACACCCTGCAGTGGATGTACTTGTTGTTTTTGTAAAGGTACAAAAATGATCTATCTTTGGCCCCTCTCTTCCAACATCGGATAAATGCTGAGTTAAGGGGGTTTCAGATGCTCTATTGTCTAACAAACATACTGAAGCCTTGCATGATTTCATGAACCCTGCTCAAAAGACACTTGAATGTCAATGATGCCAATTGACATTTGTATATTTTGGTACCTGTGGCCACGATATGAGGCTTGAATTCGGATGGCAGCCTCCTGGACCTGAGGATCGTTGATGTTCAGAGTGCACCCAGGAGGGGGTGCAGCCTTCGCCTTGGACATCTGTGGTGGTCAGAACAGCATCAGCTAAAAACATATTTCATATCCAATAGACTTTTTTTAGGGAAAAGACCCAGTAGGTTGACTCTGATCCAATATGCACAATACCAGGACTCTGAAAGTTAAGCAGCTAAGTGGAATCCAGCTGTTATTAATTTAACAAATAAATACACATTATCTTAGCAGCAATTTCTTTAATTTATAACATAATGTCTCATATCTTACCTTGGAGATCCCGTCGAAGCTACACTCTACTTCAGATGCACTCCAGAGTCAGCAAATGCAAAACACTTCATGGTTTATATCTAGAAGTCAGGAGGAGCCTTTTAGCTCCTCAAGGATTAAGGCGAACAACTCATTACCCAGACGTTCCTCTACCTTTTTTGGATATTAGGAAATACTCAGCATGACAAGTCTGATTGAAGATGTGCAACAAATGTTAGAGATACTTTCCCATCCTTATAAAGCCTTCATATCAAATACTCCTGAGAACCCCGGGAGCAGTTAATAGTTTTGTTTGTGATTGAAATGTGAGTCGTCCCTGGTGAAAACACACATAATTGTTGGTCGTCGGGGTCATGTGTGGAGGGGAGTGGCCTGACACAGAACTGAGAACATTCAACCCAACCCCAACTGTGAAATATTGTTACAACCACGTTTCCAGAAAAGTTGACACACTGAGTAAAATGTGATTATGTGCAAAACATGAACATAGCACAAAGACAATTTATCAAAAGTTTAAACTGAGAAATTTTATTGTTTATTATTCCTATTTTGAATCCGATGCCAGCAACATGTTTCAAATAATCTGGGTCAGTGTGACGTTTACCACTCTGTTCATCACCTCTTCTTGGAGAACTGAGGAGACTTCACAATTCATAATCAGACTACAGGACGCTTTTGTTTGACTTAGTCCATCTTAAGTGAGCTCAGGCCCACAGAAGGTGGCAGTGTTTCTCGATCTGGTTTCAGCTTGCATTTGTAGACGCAGCGATGAACTCAGTTTTTATACTTTTATACTTTTACTTTTGATCAGCTCATGCAGTGGCAGAATAATGTCTGTTTTTGATGCAGTACCGTCTGAGGACCTGACATTTGATATCAGTTTTCAGCCTTTCCCCTTGCGTTCAGAGATTTTTTCTGATTCTCTGAATCATTTAATTATGTATTTATTATTATTTATTTTGTAATTATGAACTGTAGACGATGAAACCCTCAGATCCTCGGCAATTTCACACTGAGAAACATTATTCTTAAATTGTAGCACTATTTGCCAGTACAGTCTTTCACAGATGAAGATGGTGAATCCCACTTCATCTTTACTTCACAAAGACTCTCTGAGATGCTCTTCTTTATACACATCACATCATGTTACTAACCTGTTACCAATTAACCTCATTAATTCTGAGATGCTCCACCAGCTTTTTAGCATTAAACTACTTTTCTAGTCTTTTGTTGCCAACTTGTCCCAACTTTTTGAAATGTGTTGCTGGCATCAAATTCAATATATCATAAGAACATTTTTTAGTTTCAACATTTGATAGATGTCTTTGTGCTACTTTTAATTAAATATGGGGTTTCAATGTTCAGTTATCACATTTTACACAGCTCATCAACTTTTTTGGAAACAGGGTTGTACACCTTACAAATGTTTTTGCAGCTACTAGCACCAACAAGTAAAGTTATTAAATTATAAAACATAATCATTAAAATAAAGAGTCAAATAAAGTCATAACAGTTCTATATGTAACTCTGCTACCACTTTACTCACTTACTTTTCATCCACGGTAGAAACAAATTGCTACATTATATTCATACATTTGTCATATTTCCTTTATTTTTCATAGCCTTAACAGCTGTCATGCCTTTTCCATGCCAGATTCAGTAATTGCTAAAAGCTATGACAAACACAGTCACTCAATAAATAAACAAATTGCGAAACACACACAAAGCAGTCACATTCATATAATCAAAATAAAGAGCTTGTCATCCATTTAAACAAAATTTTCTCTGCGGGTCTAATATCCATCACGAGGCACTGCAACACATTCCACAAAGTACGGCGTAGGATTTTAATACAAAATGTGGAGCGTTCAACATCTTTTTCAAAACCCTGTTTGTATTTCATTTTATATGATTAGAGAACAGAATATATTGCACAGACGTTAATGCAACGTTGCATTCTCATGCTGATCTTGCATGTTTTCTTTAAGGTTTAAAATGACTCCCTTTGTGATTAACTCGTACTCTGCATAGGAAAATGACACAAAGAGCTGCAGAAAGGGGGCAGTATTTATCTAGCAATAGCATTATAATATATAGAACTAGTAAAGTAATCTCATAGAATTACCAACAATCTCTGTCAGTCAATACACAGATTAAAACAGCTCATGTTTCTGAATGTATGATGCACGTTGTAAAAGGCTCATCAGCGTCTGATTGTGATTCCGTACTTGATATCAATACACGTGACAGCAAAATGACCAAAACTCTGACATTTGTGCAAATGTTTCACATGCTGGTCTTAATACTGAGTTTGCCTTCTCAAGGCAAAGAAAGAAACAACAAAATGTAGCCATTTATTTACCGTGAAATAATGAGGAGCAGATGATCAGTGTTGATTTATGATCAGTGTAATGTCAAAGCAAACGTACTGATGAACTGTTCTTGGGCAAATGAGGATTTTAGGTGTTTTCTCTGAGGTGAGACTTATCTGAGACTTATTATTAACAATATATTTTGAAACATTTCATTCATTCAGTAAACTGAGCACATAGGTAACTATTAAACACCAATACATCGAGTTGTAGTCTACTTTCAACCTAAAAAAAGGGACAAATGTCAGTACGCACCCGACTGTAAGTCTTCAATTTATTTCATATTTTACCTAAAAGGACAAATGTATGTGTGTATGTGTGTGTGTGAAATGTGTGTTTTATGGGACTAAAACTAGACTGAAAAAAATATATTAAATTTGTAATTTACTCATTTTGTAATGGCTTGAAAATCTTCGCATTTAGGAGGCCTGTATCCTCTGATGAACAACAGCTAATGTTATTTTATTTATTGATTAAGCAGTACATATCTAAATATATCTCATTTTACTGAACATGGAATAAGAGGAAGTATCTCTTATTTACTAATTGATTTAATATTTTCTAGAGCTGCATGGATTGTCTCAGATATTAACATCAGTGCTTTCATCACTGCCTAAATTATCTTCTAAGCTTGTATGGGGATGAAAACCAAAAAGGTGTATGACACTTAATTCTAAAGGAAAAAATCATTTAAGTGAAATATTAATGCTAATTATAAGAATTTTAAATAACCTTATTTTATAAAAAGTTCTGCTATTTAAAAACTGTAATTTATAAAAACCAAATAAAGCAAAACCTTTTAGCCGTTAAAACCGTTAGCAAGTGAAAATTACAGCTAAATTAAGAACTAATACACTCAACAATGTCTCAATAAACATCCTTTCTCGATGAATCATAGAGGCTATTTTCATGCTGACAAATGCTAACTGGTTAAGGGCACTTGGACGCACCCCAGTATCACCAGTGGGTTTTCAAAAGCCATTTGGTTTACCACTAACCCTCTGAATAATCTTACATTTGATAAAGACCTCACCTATCAAACTTGTAAACCTTCTTTTAGTAAACTGTGAATATCTCTGCATGGCTAATCAAACTGGATCCTTTACATTGGGCTGAGTGGAAGAGTTAAGTTTACCTGGAAGCCAATGTGGTGCTTGTTAGCTTATTTGTGGTGAAGAAACTATGGCCAACACAGCGACTGTGCAGGAGCCACTTGAAGCAGAAATCTAATAACTTAAAAAGTAATAAATTCTGCTTCTGAGAATGAGTAAATCGTTACTATTCTATTTCGTAACGTTAGGGAAGAAATTTGTGCTGATTATGAGAGTCCTTTTCTTCTAGCCCTTGTTGAAAATCCTCCGGCGTATCCTCTGAACTCAAAAACTTTTTTTTTTTTTTAAATCTCAAAACAAAAAAACTGGAACTGCTACAATCTTGACAATCACTGAGATGCTACAGAAGTACAAAAACTCAGGTACTGTAGCACAAATAACACTGCTTTAATCTGTTCTGGATTGCGTTTATGGAGAATATTTGTCATTCTAGACTGGCCTTACTCAAGTTAGACATCACAGAATGAACTTCTGATCAGGAAACGTGAATATGAGACTATAGACTGAAGAAGTAGAGGTGTTGCAATTGTTTTATCATTGTTTTGGAATCTTGTGAATAAATGAAACAATGTTTCTTTTCATCGAAATTCTAATATAGTAATTTTAGGCCTTTCATGGTGGGTTACTAAAATGTATTATTTCTTGTCCTCTCTAATAACCGTAGAATTAACAGTACGAAAGGAAGTAATTTATCCAAAAACGTATGCAAAGTTACAAACCTTGAGGTACTAACTTGAAGACAACATCCTGCCTTGTATGAACAAGTCCACCATAGAAAAAATGCAGTCAGGCTCTCGTAACTAAGAGTTCCCTTCGGTGTTCTTTAAGATCCTCTTTCAGAACCAGAAAACAAAAAGAAGTGACGTCTCTGTAGATCACAGCCACTGCTGGTTTCTTTGAGGTTCTTTTTTTTTTTCTTTCCGACCAAGTTCAACAACTCAAACCTGAAGGGACAACCCAACCTCACGGCCCAAAGTCTTGTCTTAAAGTCCCGCCAACTGGTGTTTGGAAGCCTGTTTTCACTGGGTGACAGGTGTGGTGGGTGTAGTTGGCACATTTGGCGTGGCGGGGCTGGTGGGGGTTTGTGGAGAGCTCTGGTAGGACCGCAGGAGAACTTTGTGCTTGGTGGCCACCACCTCTCGCCTGCGCTGCTGGTCGGCCAAGAATTCCTTGAGACGGGTAGTTGTAAAGGTGAGAGTCTGCCTACAAAGGCGCATCAGGTAGGCATCTTGAAGCCAGGAGTTATTGAAGCAGTCCTTAACGGAGGGACGGGCCCTGTTGAAGACCAGACAGTGAGGATCCAAATATTTAAAGACAGAATGGGCAACATACATGGGTGTGGTGTAGTAAGTAGTTTCTGCTTACCAAGGGTAGCTACAGAGGATCTTTTTAAGAAACAGAGAGGCACTTTGGGACACATTCTGGTAGAGTTTAGAGAGGTCAAACTTTGCCGCCTGGATCCTGGCTTCAGTCTCCTGAGGATCATTTTCACTGAATGGCGACCTGCCGCTCAACCTGGAAAATCAGAAGACATTCAAAAACATGTAAAACATACCAACAATGCACAAGAAAATCCAATCTAATTAAAAGTTAATTAGGTTTGTTGTGAATGAAATCAATATTACAGCAATACATCCACATCATGTAAAATTACAGTAAATGGAAAAGACCTGGAATCTGAAATGCAAATGCAGCAGATACGTTTTCAATCATAAGTCTCATTTCACATAAAGAACATTATTGCATTTCTATTTATAGAGGCCTTGCTGGATGGAAGCTGTGAAAGCAGTACTCACATGATGAAAGTCAGTACGCCCACACTCCAGATGTCAGCTGGAGGGCCCACAACATCCCCTTTCAACATCTCTGGAGCTGCAAGGAGGAGAAAGGAAAAATGCACAGAACTTAAATTGCATTTACCAATTGTCTTTGTATCACACAAACTACGGTTTACAACTTATTGCCTGTGATTCTGTATATGTAACAACATGATGGGATGTTTGGCTCTTAGAAATGTGTGAATGCCGTTTTAGTTATTTAGTTTCTCCTGTGTTTCCATATCTGTTACATAAATCATCTACGCAATGTCCCTGACTGTCTCTTAAATGATATCAGGAAGTGGTTCAATCACTTTTAATGCTGGCAAGGAAAGCCATTATGATGACGAACGTCAGGGAATTTCTATGTGGAAATCTCTGAGGTTGTGACTTTGGAAAAAATATGACGACATGGATGGAAGGACTCATTTCTTTCTGCAGAAATGAAAGAAACCATGGAGTTAATAAAAAAAAACAGGGTAGGTAGCTTACAGTCAGTTTACAAGAGATTTTCTGTGTGCTTGCTGTGTCGAGAAATGGTGCTGATGAGAACAGTAAGACTAAATCAAAACTATAAAACCAAAACAATCATCTGAAAGATGCTAAAAGGCTAAACAGGGTGGAGTCTGTAATAATTCTTATATGTTTGTCACTTGAAGTGACACGTTTCACTTTACATGCAGTCATCTGATCAATTGTTAATATAAAAATAATGATCAGACCAGCTTTAATTTCACATTCTCCTCTTACACATGTAGTCCAGTGTTCCAATAGGAGGGCTGAACTGCTTGAGGAAGAGTGGGTTGTAAGTCTGAGCACTGCCAAAGTCAATGATCTTGATGACATTCATGTACGTGACGATGACGTTCTCTGGTTTGATGTCCATGTGAAGGATGCGTCGGGTATGGAGGTAGTCCAGACCCTGGAGGATCTGTACAATGTAGGTCACCACGTCATCCTCTGAATAACGGAACCTAAAGCAAACCAAACGTGTTAGAGGAATATTTTCAGTCCATCATAAATGTGAAACCAATCAGTCAATCAAGTTCAGCCCCTCACCTGTCTATGAGGCTGAAGAGCAGCTCCTTCCCACTGCAGTACTCTGAGATAAGTACCAGGTAGCGCGGTGTGACATAAGCTTCATGCAGAGCCATGATCCTGTCATGATGAAGTGACTTGAGGATGTCGTATTCTTGCAGCACCTCCTGCTTGCTGTCTGCCTCATATGGAACAATCTTAGCCATGAAGAGGTTTCCTGTGGCGTTTTCCCGGCACTCACGGATCACACCGAACCGACCCCTGCGTGTGATAAAGAATAAATCAGTGGTTCTTCTTGAAAAAATTATACTGTATGTCCATAAAGAGCAGAGTGGAAGACGCTGTAAACTAAAAGCTGAAGGCAAACAGTTGCTGATTTACACACTGTGTACATTAGCACTCATTTGGAGTTTCCTGGTAGGAATATCTACCTCTTAAACTGCAAAATCCTGTTCATCAGTAGCAAATTTTTAAAACTTTTTCTGCTGACAACAATGCAGATAAGAGTAATGATGCAAAGCCAAAAATTTAAATAGGTTCTTTCTGTTCTTTAAGTCAGTAGTCATTACCTCGCTTTCTCATCCATGAAAGTGTAAGGCTTCTGTGGAACGCCCTGGCGCAGAGATCCCTCTCCAGGCTTTCCCAATGGCGTCCTGCGCCCCGAAGGTGTGACCCGTCCTGACGGTGTGATCCGTCCAGATGGGGTACTCCGGTTGTCCCCTCCCTGCACAGGTGTTAAGCTCTGCACCACTGCCACGGGGGATGTGAGAGTGACAGAAGTGACTGAAGGGGTGGTGGTTGTCGGAGTGGAACTAGATTGAGAAGGCGGAGTGACACGAGTGGTTGTCGGGATGTACAATGGAACAGATGATATAGGTTTCCCGATGACGGGTGCAGGTGGTGATACAGGTGAAGGTGGTTTGTTGGTTATGGAGGGGACTACGTTTAGAGGACTCTGAGGTTTGGGTGGAACAGCAGGGGGAGGCGCCAATTTGGTTTGGGGTTTGCTCATACTGATGCTAAGGGTGGTTTTGGCTTTCGCTGGCGTGGCTTGGGCGACTGTTGTAGTTGGAACAGGAGCTGGTTCGGAGGGGGTTGTTTTGACGGGCGAAGTAACAGCAGGACGAGTAGCATCAACCGGCACAGTGGGTTTGATGGTTACTGGAGAAGCAGATTTAGTCACCGATGGCGCAGGAGCTGAAGTTGAAGGAGGGACGGGAGTTGGAGCAGGAGCAGGAGCAGTATGTTTACTGGGAGCTGGTTTAATGGGAGTCACTTTCATGGATGACATCATCACAACAGGGGCAGGAGCAGGAGCAGGAGCAGGAGGAAGAACAGGAGCAGGAGCAGGAACAGGAGCAGGAGCAGGAACAGGAGCAGGAGCAGGAGCAGGAGGAGGAGGACTAATTGCAGGGACAGTCTTGACCACCACAGGAGCACTGGTTTTAGCTGGTTCTAATAAAGGACAGGGAGAGGTAGGAGACACCTCAAAGACTTGATTTGGTTTAAGAAAAGGACAATACTTGCAATACTAACAAAAACTTTTGCATGTATCTGTATATTTTTAAAGACATACTGTACATCAGTGAGTATATGTATGCAGAAAATAAACACAAGCTATTCTGTGAGATAATACATACCTGAAACATCCAGGCTTACGACCTCTGACAGGTTGCTGTAGGGGCCCTGGCCAGCTTTATTGACACATGCCACCCTAAACCTGAAGGCACCCCCTGCTGGCAGGTCAACCACATTGAAATAACAGTCCGCCACCCCGGTAGCCACGATCAACCAGTTGGTCTCACCTGGGGAGTAAAAATGTAATTATAATTTAATTTAATTTAAATGACAATCAAAAGAAGTCATCTTATGGTAGTTCCCATATAGAGCAGGTCTAGACTGTAGACCAGGCAAGCAAGTTTATAGTATTACACAAATTACAGACAATTTCTTATTTCTCACATGTGTTGATATAATGATACTGTACATCAAAGATCAGCACAGAAAAAATACTTCCACTGGATTAAATGTTGGTTCTGACGTGGGGAAGCTGTATTTATGGCTCAGGTTGTTAAATCTTATCTGCTGTAAACATATAATTCACCACATCACCTTCACCACTGTATGCCATAGCCCACATGTTGCCATAGCAACCTTTAGATCATTTGTATTATTGATGTGGTCTGATGATGGTGATGTGAGTAGGTGCGTTACACAGTGAAACCCACAGATTTACAGTACATGTGGTCATCCTGTAGCCTGAAGGAAAACATAAATACTCTGCACAACCCACAGTACTTTATGCTTGGATCTACACAGCACTTTAAAACCTACAATAAAAATATCAACCTTCCGCCATGTGGATATCTGCCAACAATCATCTGTCTAAAAAAAGAGAATAAAACATGAAACCATTATCATAAACACTGACCTTCTGCTCTCCTCTCCAGAGAGTATGTGCAGGGGGCCATGGTGTCTGAGGGTCTCCATAGTACCAAGGCTGTGTTGTTGTACTTCTGAGGTATTTCAGGGGTCCCAGGACGATTGGGCAGACCTTTAAAAACAAATATATCAGTATGACATACATATCATCTCTCCTTGGACCTTCCAGTTTCTTCACAGGCTCTTTATTGTCTATCCAATAAACCATAACAATGTTTACTGCCATTTATTTATATATAGTACTATATTATATACTGCACATTGCATATAGGACTAACAAGGTTTACTGCTCCTCACAGGCTGATATAAAAGTGATGTATGTCTTGGTTCTTACGAGCAAGAGATATTGTGCAAGAGCTGGACACAGAGGCAATTGGGTTTGTAGCAACACATTCATAGACTCCTGCATCCTTTTTGGTGGTCTGCATGATCATCAGTAGCTGCCGGCCATCAGGGCAGGCGATCATGTTCATCCTGTTATCAATTTCCAAGGGCTTCTTATCTGTGTAAACACATATACATAAACAGGGTTAAAGCGACATAAAGTTTACATTACCTATTATAAATGAAGGATTAAGAGTGTTCAAACTCTTCAAAGTTATGTTAAGATTAAAACAATTGACAAATGTGTAACTGTTTTTTCAATCAGTTTTTAGAGTAATTAGGAATCTCAATTATTATTATTTTATCTCCTGTAATATCTGTTGTCATGGTACCATATGTAAATATATATCAAGATACAGCATAATCCAACATTATGTCTTTGCACTCCTGCACCCAAAATGATTCTGAATATCCATCCATCAATATAATGGGCAGTGTAATCATTACATCATCCTTACCTTTCATCCAGGTGATGTGTGGGTGGGGGCTGCCTGCTGGCAGACAGCTGAGCGTGACTGGATCTCCCTCCAGCAGGACATGATCTCTTAACTTAATGTGGAACACTGGAGGGAAATCTGCCAGGAAAAGACATCAGACAACTTAAATCCGTCTATACGTATATTGATATTGATGTAAGAAAGATTTACTGAAACAGGTGACGGTTAAGACCACCATTACTGAAACAGCTGTACAACTTCTGTCCCAGGATCAGCTACAAACCTTTGTCTTGTCTTGTAATTCCCACAAAAGGCAAATCACATTTACATTTATGAAGCAATCAAATGCTAATTGTTTACTGATGCTGACATATAATCTATGTCTATGTTTATGTTTGCTATGGTTTTGTTAGACCATATAGCATACAATATTTAAGAAACATCTGACATTTGACATTTTGGGAAATACATCTCCACTGGTTGCCTCACTGTGACAAGAGAAACAGAGGTAGGCTAGCTGTTTGTCTTTATTTCCACATTTTCTGCTTAAGCTAAGCTAAGGTTATAAGGCTAAAGCTGCTAGCTCTTGCCTTATATTTAATGGACAGATAAAAGATCTCCCAAAATATCTAGCGATTGCTTTAAGCTGTCATTACCTTAACTTTGACACAGTGCAATCACAATCTCTTTGTTTACCCTGGTTTGACTTACCAGAAGCCAGTTTAGAGTACTGGCGTGAACGTAGGGAACTACTTTCTCTGGAGATTGCTGTTGGTATGTCGGGCTGAGATACTGTCTTGTCTCGCCTCCCTCTGGTCAGGCCCCATCGATCCCAACGAGATCTGCGCTCAACCTCCACACCTTTGCAATAAAAAAATCAAACAACTCCATAAATCAACCATCATGCATTTAAGAAAGTGCAATTGATAGTATTCTATAGTCAAACATGGAGTAAGTTTTTCAAAAAGATGTACCCTTTGATGTTTCTGACTTTAGGCTAGCCATTGAGTCTATAGACTCTGATGAGGCCCCATTACTGGCTTGAGTTGCCAGCTGGTTCTGAGGAACACTGGTAACCTTCGTAGGACGGCACTCTGATGCTGAACGACGAAGCATGGAAAGAATGGGTGTCCTCTTGGGTTCTTTGTCCTCTGAAGCTTTTCTTTCCTCTGAGTAGCTGCGAATTCTTGTGGAGATACCAGCCACTGTTGATTCAATCTTTCTGCGCATTGTCAAGACTGGTGATTCATTAGGTTTCTTAACATCCTTTTCATCTTGTCCCGCCGCTGTATCAGCTCCACCATCCATGCGCATCATCTCTACTTCCTTCTTCTCCTGTGACCCCCTTCGGCCAAGGGTCCAAGACAGCCTACTTCTTGAAGCAACTGAATCATCTTCTTTGGTCATTTCGTCTTTGCGCTCAGTTGACGGAGTTCTTTTCAGGCGCATAGAAAGCCTTCTCATAAAGCCTTGGTCCTTTTGAGCTTCACGAAGGTCCTGGACTGACTTTGATTTCTCCTCAAGTCTCCTCTGTGCTAATTCAAGTGGTGCACCAATTGGCCCGGGTCTGTATATCTCTTCACCTGCCTCTGTAGAGTCTGATGTAATCATTTGTGCGCCATTCTTTGACCGTGACAAAAATTTCAGACTTCTTGAGAGAGAAGACTCACGTTTTTTGAAGCGGGCCTCAAAGACTTCCTCAGAGCTAATGTCCTCAAAGTCAACTCCTGTTGACAGCTCTTGTTGGGATGAGGAATGTGCAATAGTCTTGGGTGGGCTTGGTTCTTTTGTGATCATTTCAGGCGAGGCTACCCTGGAGTATACAGCAGGGTGCTCAGTTGTTGACACAATGATTGGCTTTGGTGGACCAGGTAAAGCAGGGGACATGCGGGCAGGTGAAGATGTTTCAGTTGATACTGAGGATGGTGAGGTGGCTGGAACAGGTGTAGAGGCGCCTAAAGGTTGGTCACTGGGTGACTGAACTGAAGGGACCATGATGGTTTGCATAATACTGGCATATGCTGAAGTCCTTCCATCTGGAAGAACAACTCGAGTAGGAGGCGAGGGTGTTACATAAGTCGACACAACATTTGTGGAGGGATGGGTATATTCTTGTGTTGGTCTCACCATAACTGAGCTTGTGGTTATGATAATGTCAGAAGATTTAGCAGGCATATTTACTTCTTCTATGTTTTCTTCAGAAACTTCTACATTTTCCTTAGCATTTGATTCAGCAACACTGACAATTCCTTCCTCTTCTTCTTTCACAGACTCTTCCTTTTCTTCTTTCTCTTTTTCTCTTCCTCTTTCTTCTTCTTCCATTCTTTCTTCTAGTTTAGAGCTTTGGACCACAGGAGGAGGTGTAGGGATCCTCTGGCCCACATTATCTGATTCAATCATTGGTTCTTCTGATATGCTCATATCCTTCTCTGAGAAACCACTTGTGCTCGATCTCTCATCAAAATTACTATCTGTAGTGAGACCATCCATCTTTTCACTCATAGTCTCATCATGCTTGATCTCTTTCTCCATAAATGATTCTTCGCTTTCTGTTTTGGTTGGACTTTCCTGCACAATGGACTCTGGTGTTGGCGGTTTTGGCGAAGGTTCCCTGGGCGTAACTGGACGGGAGTCTACCTTGAATGGCTCAGTAAGAGATGACATAGATATAGCCTCCTTGAGCCTTCTCTCTTCTACCTGTGCCAAGGGAATCTCCAAGGGAGCTCCTGACCTACGATGTAAAGGTATGGGTTCTGAATCACCTTGACTGAAAGAAGCAGTTTTGCGCAAAACTTTGGGTTTGGGAACTTCATCTTTTGCAGAATCGCTGGATGCAGCTCTAATTAGTGGAGGTGGGCCCAAACGAGAAGTACGAGAGTAGCGATCTGAGGATATTGCACGTTTTTCATCTCCCATTCCTAATGTTTCCAACAGAGGTCCTCTCAGTCCACTCATCTTGTTGTCCACAGAGCCACCACGAAGCAGTCGTTGTCTCATTAGCTCCAGTTTCAGAGCGTAGTCTTCTTGACTCATCTTGGCAGTTCCTGGGCTGGTGCTCCTCCTTGGTAGTTCCATAGAGACAGCTTTCTTGAGGACTCGCCTGCCGTCTTCTTGGTTTCCTTCTCCAGCTCCTTCCTCGGGTGTAATCCGAAGCAGCAGTGCACTGTCAGCTGAGCCTCCACGTCTTAGCTCTCCTCTTCGTCGCCCACCCTCTGGTTTGTCTGACTCCATGCTTGAACCCCTTCGCAGTGGTTTTCTAGTCATCTCTGACTTTTGCGGTAATTCAGCAGGTGCTTCTTCATCAGAGGAGCCCCTGTCATTGTCTTGTGATGACCTTTTCCGCAGACGGCCTTTACCTGTTAATTCAACTCCTTCTTTGTCTATTTGTTTAGAATCACACTCCATTGCCTCCTGTGCTTGAACAGGCGATCCAGTCCATTTACTTGTTCCATCCTGCTTTCCTGTTTCCTGCTCATTGGTCTGGATGTCATTCAGTGACATCCTTGATCCAGAGAATTCCATGTTAAGTGGCATTGGAATAAATGGAAGTTCATCAATGTCTTCGTCGGAATCTGATGATGATGATGGCAAAGGAGAGCCTTCTTTAAGGTGCCTGGGCACTGCAATGGAGATATGGCTGGAAGAATCATTCAGCAACTCGGGTATGGACCTCATGACCATTTTTGATTTATAGCTGATTAGTGAACGCTGTAAAAAAAAAAAAGGAAATATGATACAATTTTAAAAAATTTAAAACTCATGACCATTTATTATTTATAGGCACTGCAAACCAGAATAGGAAATAAAAGATCTCTTACCTGCCATTTTCTGCGAGATACAAACTTCTTCAGGGCCTCTGTAGTTATGGCCTTCCCCTTGCTGAGTGTCTGTACAATAAATAGACATTAAATGTAATAAAAAGGAATTAGGAATGGGACCTTGCTCAATATTGTCAGGTAGAAATTACTGCAGAAAGAGATTGTCAGTGAGTAACACCTCAGTGTAAAGGGCCACTGGCCTTGCCTTACCTTAAACCAGGGGTGTCGGAGACATTCCTGAGTATCAGGTCTCCTATAGAAACATTACAGCATATTTCAGTCTTCCAGGATTATGAACATTTGTTCGATTATCTAACTTAATAAACTGCATTGTCTTGGATATCTTAAATGAAAGTCACCACAGGGAGGACGCCTGGATGAGAGTTGAGGACAGGGACTAGAGAATAATGGAATACAAATACTGGATGTCCTTGTGACAAATATCTAATATTAAAGCAATATTAGATGTCACAAAATCATTAACATGAGCAACTTTGTCTTTTTATATACTTGATGGGGAACAGTTTCTCCATGCAAAATGAGAGGACTATGTGGCGAAAGTTGTGACTTTAATGAATGAAAAACAAAAATCATCTATGACAGGCCATATAGGAAACAATTATCAAACAAAACCTTTCAAAATACTTAATGAAAAGGTTGGAAGATTACATGAAAATCCCCAAAAATATTTGAATTAATTAGTCAAGTGGTGAATTACCTACAAGACCTGTGCTGTATAGACTAAGGATGTTGTCAGACATCAGCATTGAGTGAAAATTTTTTCCCCAAGTATTATTATTATTATGTTATGTATTATATATACATGTTACATGTTACTCACAGTCTGTCTGCTACCAGCAGCTTTATGATGAACCCTTTAGCCTCTCTGCAGAGCTCAGCAAACATGCTCTCCTCAAAGGCTACATTATAATTCCTGATGTTCAGTACGGAGCTGCGGTCATTCTCTCCAGCGAATGGAGAAACTCCTGTCAAACTAAAGACAGAAATAAATACCCCCATTTAGTGACAAGCCTACAAACAAACATGTCAGTGAACTGACATTGATATTTGGAATTTAATAATGAAATATAATAATTGTACTCACCACAGATACGCAATAACTCCAACTGACCTAGGTAAATAAAGAGGAGAATTAGAAAAAGGTGATGGGTTAAAAATAAAGAAACAAAGAAACAAACAAAAAAGCAGTTTTGTTGTAAATTCAAGAGATACTCTACCAGATATCTGATGCTTTTGACACAGGAGTCTGATTGACAATTTCTGGTGCAACAAATTCTGGTGTGCCATATTTGCAGTACTGAGCCTCATCAGGTGTGATCGCCACCGCGTTGCCAAAGTCACAGATTCGGATCTGATCACTGTGAGGGTCTGCCATGAGGATGTTATCAGGCTGAGGAAAGAAAAAGAAAATTTTAAAAAGCTCTGCAAGAGAATACGTCATGATAATGATCTGGTACACATCATATATGAGTTTGTGCATCTATGAGTACCGACCTTGATGTCCAGGTGTATGATGTTTAGATGATGAAGGTAGTCCAGTCCTTCAAGCACTTGTCTTATACATGAACGCACCTGGTCATCCCCAAATACAAACATAACAATATAGCTGTTAATTATTAGATTTTTAAATGGCATCATGGACATGGTGAGTAAGGGTGCTGATTTTTTTTTTACTAGGATTTACTCTGTATGAATTATACACTAGTATTTGTGGTACAGGTTGGAGTGTTTGTATTTATTGTTTAACAATAATATGTCTATAATACTATAAAAACTCTATTTAAAACCCAGATTAAGTCAAGGCAGGTTGGATCTATCACATGTGAGCACAGTGAGATTTTTAAGAGAATTTAGAGTGTCCCACTGAATCAAGGTGGGACTCTCTAAAGTCACTCAAAAGTCAAAGTCATTCAAATTGACAAAAGACATCAGGGCACTTGGTCAGACAGACCCAAAGGGTTTAACCAGCTACAGCTAGAGTACACAAGGTAACTGCAATTGTTGTCATGTACAGTGATACATATAGGCCATTAGAAAAACAGGATGTGTGATTTGGTTTGTTTAAGGTCATGAAATATATCTGGCCTTGATTCTTCATTTACAGCTGTTACTCTATCAACAGCAAACCGTGACAGGTGTCTTATATAAATGGGTACATCCCTCTTTAAATGAGCTTCAGTAGATCGGATTAGTTCAGTGTTCCTGCCTCTGTTGTTGCTATGGTTACTTTGATATACAGTATGTTGGTGAAACTGTTATCTATATACAGTATAAATACAAAAGCAATGAATGCTGCACAGCATTTTGTGCAACATCATTAAATAGACTAAATAGTTTCTCTCAGCACCCCCAACTCTGATTGACTTCCAGCATCCCTGAATGACATACATTTGATTATATATTGATATTGAAATGTTTAGTTAAAGATTTGCTGTATATTCATATAACACAGGACTTACATCGGACTCCATTACTATAGATTTCCTTGTAAATCTGTCAAGCAGCTCCTCATGGCATCTTTAGAGATGAATTAAGGTTCTTTCTGGGACTTTAGATGCACAGTACAATAAATGCAGATTGTCTGTAACACATTTAAAGTATGTATAGATGTTTTTCTATTCACCGTACATTCACTTTCTTTCCAAGGCTAACAGTGTATGCTGAGTACTCTGTGTTTTAACCACATGATAAGGATACAGTTCAGTGATGATGACGACTGCATTCTTTTTCTCAAAGGCATCATGAAAGTAAAGGACTCTCTCGTTGTCCAGCTTGGAAAGTAGGTTCATCTCTCTCAGAGCAGAAACCTTCTTCTTGGCCCGTGTGGACATAAACTTTGCAGCATACTCCATTTTGCCCACCTTCTGGGTCACACGTTTAATGTAGGAAAATGCACCTCTGGAGGAAAAAAGTCAGGAGGAAAACTTAATTTGGATGCATTTAGACATGAAGAAATACAGACTCATTTTGGAAATTCAATAAAAAAAAGTGTCTCTTGCATTTTATTGCATCAGAGTTTCCAAATGTGGGTTTAAAAATGGCTTACCTTCCGATTTCCTTGTGGATGTCATAGTGGTCAGTCAGTCTGCGCATTTTCCTTAAAATAGCCCCCTCATCATCCATTGGATCCTCTTTACTTTTAGCTACAGTAATGAGCAAGTTTTAATTAGACAGGAAATGTACAACTGACACTGATAACTCATAATTACAAGAAAGATTAATAATGTCTTCAAATATAAAAGATATTTATTGTTTATCAATAATATGTCTATAATACTATAAAAAACATATTTTAAGGCAAGGCAGGTTGGATCTATCACATGTGAGCACAGTGAGATGTTTTAGAGAATTTAGAGTGTCCCACTGAATCAAGGTGGGGCTCAAAAGAAAGTCACTCAAAAGTCAAAGTCATTCAAATTGACCAAAGACATCAGGGCACTTGGTCAGACAGACCCAAAGGGTTTAACTCAGCCAGCTACAGCTAGAGTACACAAGGTAACTGCAATTGACGTCATGTACAGTGACACATATAGACCATTAGAAAAACAGGATGTGTGATTTGGTTATAGTTTTAGGTCATGAAATATATCTGGCCTTGATTCTGAAAATCCAGACTTTTTGTGTCTCTGACTAGATTGACTTCTTACCTTCATGAATAGTGAGTTCAGCTTTACAGGAAACAGATCCTGCCAAGTTCCTAGCAGTGCAGGTGTAAACCCCGGAGACTTCTGGACCAGCGTTTAGGACCACCAGGGAACATTCATTATCATCATACACAAATGTGTAATGACTGCCCTCCGATAGCAATATGTCATTCTGAAATCAAAGACTGCAAGTTTTGGCAACGGTTCTTTACAACAACAACAAAAAAGATAGGTTTTGGTAAATATCAATCTTTCAAAAGTTTACTTTTGATTGCTAAAATGGATAAAAACCTTGAACCAGAGAATGTCAGGAATGGGTTTGCCCTCCACAACCACAGCAAAGCGAGGAGATTCCCCAGTGCAAACATCCAAGTCCTCCATAATAGTTTCAAACGTTGGCGGTGCTGTGGATAGAGGTGCAAAGGTACAAAACCTTAGTTTGGTTTGGTTGAATAAATAGATAGATTGTTAGATCAATGTACTACCTACCTGCCATCTCCACGCTAAAGGTGCAGCTGTCACTGCCATACTTATTAGAGGCTATAAACACCATCTCGCCGATGTCAGCACTTTTCACTTTGCACAGCTTCAGTGTGTGCTGGTCGTCATCTGGCATTGTCATCTCATACAGCCCTGGTTTGTTGCCTAGGATCACTCCCCTCCTGTGGAAAAGTGTTTGTATTGTATACCAGGATTAATACGTCATAGGTAGGGAGCGCTGCGGACTATCACTGGACAGGTGTGGTAGCTGCTTGCTTGAGTGTCAAGTCAGGACACAAAAATAGATTTGTACTGCTCTGGAATCTTTGATAATCATTTGGCAGCTGAATTGAACAGCTGCCTTTATGCACTGTCATACTGTATTTATGCTTGTTAGTTACACAGTTGTGTACCCTGACTGTCCTGTAACTCGCTGGGTCGACTAGGTGGCTACTTTACCACCAGATACTACCTGATTTTACAAATTAACTACTCATATTAACTACAAAAACAATTGTATAGTTATTGTAAACCTGTCAGTATACCACTTAGACAGTTTCTTCTTTTTTCTTAAGTAAATCCTTTTACATATGACATATACACTGCTTTCTCAGAAGATAACAAAAAAAAGTTTCCAGAAATAAAATAAACACAAATACTCAGGCACTAGTTTTGGACAAATTCACCATTAAAGTCTGTATAGGACCTTCATCATGTTGGTAGTTCAAAGTAATCGATTGCAGTAGCCCATCAGTTTAAAAATATGTCTGTCCTTACATGAAGCTTTGCTGTGATTTTTTCCATCAAGTACACATTCTTTCATTTATGTCGAGTGGGTGGCAGCGCAAGGAGCCAAGACAAATTTATCATTTTTTTGCCACCTATAAGAAAATCTGCATCAAATAAATCTTTTCTTTTCCATCGCTCCATTGAGGATTGCTCCTATGATATAATACAGTGGGTCAAGCGGTAAGTCAGTATTCAGGTATGGCTATATGAATCCTTTCCCAGTATAAATTTTGGACAATCCCAAAAATTGTTTCCAGCCTCTTTACAATGCTGTAACTCCTTGTTGTAATCATACAATAACTAAAAAGAGACAATAATAATAAACTTGACAACAGATACCTCCTCCAGATGACTGCAGCGTTGACATGATTAAGGGTGATGGTGATGGTGACTGACTGGTTTTCCATCACATATACAATTTCTGGCTTATCAGTGATCACTGGAGCCTCCTGAAGATAGGAACCTAGAAGAAAATGTACACAAGGATAATATTTAATAAACAGGCAGACAGTGCACACTGACAGATGAATGGATGCTCTAAAAACCTGAATGCACCTCTGTCCAGGAGCTGCACTGGGTCTGTAGCAGGTGAGGGCTTGCTGAAGGCTTTGGAGGTGATGGTGAGGATCCGGAAAGAATAGCGTACGCCTTTAGAAAGGGTAGTGATGGTGTAGATGGTCTCTTTCAGGCCAGATGCTATGATGGTCCACTGGATGGAGCCCAGGGCTTGTTGTTGGATGGCATACATCAGGGAGTTGGGATCTGAAAGAAAAAGAGGTTAATGCAAAACGTTCACCACAACCTAAAACTTTTTTCTGTCCTCCAAAACAGAGGACAGCTTAAAATGATATCCTATTTTTAATAGACCAAAGACAAAAATGTTTTGATTAACTAAATTCTGATTATCATTCTTACGTACCAATGGAAGGATCCAGCCTCCTTGGTTTCTTCCAGCTTAAGGTGATGGTTTTGCCCGTGATGGATTCAATCACGGGATTCCCATCAGGAGGATCAGGGAGGATATCTGAAAATGATGACAATTTATTTAAAAGGTCCATAAATGTTTCTGATTTGGCTTGACCACAGTTATGTAATCACAAGGCCTCATGTACAACATTTCCACACTCTTATCCTGAACTTGTATCCATCGCAAGTGATAAGCACGTGACGAGCACAAATGTGTTGGAAATGTCTAATTTTCAGCCTAATGAATGCCATAATTATTACCAAGGCTGCCTGCTCTGCTCCATCTGTGGGTTTCATTCATATAAATGTTAGAATAGAATAAAAGGAAGACTTTCACACAGCAGAGAGCTGTGCATGATAAAACTCCAAATTAATTCACATTGAGGCATTATAGTCAAGTAAGTGTGTTTCCTCCTGTAAAGAAAGGCAGCTTTCTTTGTTTTTTGTCAGGCAGGATTGGCTCCAGCCCCCTGTGAACCTGGTGAGGATAAACGGTCATGGATGGATATTGTTATTCTATTGCTGTATATGTGTGTGTTTGCACCCTTTTGACCCCTTGTGTATTAATAATAATAATAAGAAGAAGAAGAAGAAAGAAAGGCAGACCATCTGTTCATGATGTACGACAATCTGTACCACTTTTCATCACTTAATTTCCTTCATCTGTCAGAGAAAATTCTTGAATGCCACTAATACCAGTTGTTCCACTTCCAAAGAAATCTCTTTGTACGAGTGGTTCTTGCATGAGGCCCTTTTTTGTTGAGATGCATGTGACAAAAGGAAAGAAAATCACCTGTGACATAGAGGTGAGCATAGCACGTAGCCTTGCCAATTTTGTTGGAGATGACACTCTTATAGACGCCGCCGTGTGCATGGCACACAGAGCGGATGACCAGGCTGTGGACATCACGGACTGTGGGAGAAAGCGGAGATGAAAGGAAATTAAACACAATCCTTGACTTACAAAATGGGAAAGTCTCAACCAGAAAAATGAATGTTCATATTCTTAAAATGACTTATGTCTGAGAACCAGCCCCTTGCAGTTGTGTGAGTATTGACTGTCCTTTCTCAGAAGCAACATTGAAAGTAGGGTGATATTGTCACAGTACCACAAAATCCTCTTGAGACAGAGAAAGACTGACTGACTGACTTATGATGCTCATATGTATTCGTTTGCTGGGTTTGGGTTTGGTTAGATCTATTTATATTTTATCATCATGTCTGTTTTTCTAAATTATAATTGAATTTTCTTTGCATTGCAAAAGTAGTTGTTTACTCAAGGGCAGGTTAGTATTAGTTTGAAGCTAACTGAGGATCTTTGCTCAGTCTCATTTTAATTAAAAGAATATTTTTATTCTCAATAAAAATGCAAAATTAGAAGAATCTAACTGGTTACTGGTTTGAAAAACTTGAGTGCTTTGACATTAACGTTGTGTGAATGCTTATCCATTTTGAAACACTTACACTGTGTCATCTTCCTGTCCTCCGTGCTCTCAATCCTTTTGCCATTGTGGAACCAGACGATGGTGGGATATGGCAAACCAGCCACTTTACATTTGAGCACAGCCTCTTTTCCCTCAATCACATCCAGGTCATAAAGAGGTTTGATGAAGTCAGGCATAGTGAAACGCTCCACCTCATTCTCTGGGACCTCTGGCTCCTCTGGGATCGATGGCATCTTCTCCAGTTTAGCCCTAAAGGAAGGACAAATAAAAAGTGGCACAAAGCAGGACATGGATTATCCCTCTGCGTCTGTTACTGCATAAAAATAACATTTATTACTCAGACATGTGCTATGGTCCAACACTGAATGAATAACATGCTTACATCTGTGAGGAGATAGCTGGCCGTGGTTCTTGAATATAAAGTTCAGCGGAGCTCTCTGCCTCGCCGTGATTGTTACGGGCCGTCACCGTGAAAAATCCCTCATCCTCATTGGTCACATGAGAAATGATGAGAGAGTGGCGGCCGCCCTCCCGAAGAATACGGATGTCCTCACTTTCTGTGAGTGGACGGTCTAAAGAGGAAAAAGAGCTTGTATTTACATCACTTTAATCAGCGTGTTATTTCACAAATGCATGTCTCTGTGTCGCTTTATGCTCTGGGTATGATCACCCACAAGGACAGTAAACTGCTGAAAACTATAGCTGCTGTTAGCTTATGTTAGCTCAGTTTGTTAGCCAGGCTGCCCGCACTGTGAGCCAGGGGAATGTATTTGTTTGTACCACAGGTGTTTTGGACCACCGGGATGAGAAGGTTTTTAGGCACTAATGAAAACTGATGGGGAATGGAGCCTGTGTCATGCCAGAACTGGAGCTCGTCTCTATGAGCTGGACTTGCTGTTGGACTATTAAGTAATATTAGCTGGCTGCTATGTCTTGTGTTGTTACACATGCTTGATATAATAATGATATACAACCCTACCAAAGTGACTCCAGGTGACCTTAGGAGATGGCGTCCCACTGACTTTGCAGTCAAATCGAGCGTTACGCCCCTCAATCACTTCTAGAATGTCCAGTTTGCGAGTGAAGAGAGGTTCAAGTGAAGGGATGACTTTGAGTTTGCCACATGAAGTCACTTCCTCTAAAGAATGAAAACGTTTGTTCAGAAGTAGCAGAAGAACAGGAGGACAGAACAATAAATACATTTATTTTAATTTTACATCATGCATATTGTGATATTTAATTACCTTTAGCTGTGCTAAGCTTGCACGTGTATGTCCCACTGTCATCCTCGTGTACAGAGTTGAGCAGCAGACGACACTTTCTCCCATCAAAGTGCATCTTACAGTTAAGCAATGCTGGCTGGATCAGTTTCCCATCTGCAAGCCAGTCCACATCAGTGTCCTTCGGTCCGATGACATGACACTCGAACAAAACTGTCTCCCCGGCCTTGGCTGTGATGTCCCTGACTGGGCGGATGACAGCCAGACCAGGCTCAACTGGTGGGGCTGGGTGTAAATAAAGAACAAAGGTGCTCTTAAGTGATACTAGTCACAGGTCACAATGCATGTTTTATTTACTTGAATTTATGGTATTTATGTATAGACTGACTAATAAGTTAACTAGTGTCAGGAGTTAACTTGACAAAAGTAACAAAAAAACATCAAACAGACTGAAATATGCATTTGTACTTTCTTAAAAGTAAAAACAAACACTAATAGATTTTAGAATAAGCGTACCTTGTACCTCCAGTTTTCCTTCACACTGTTTTGTCCCATACTCATTAATGATCTTACAGGTGTAAACCCCAGAGTCTGATCTCACTGCTGACTTGATGGTCATTTCAAAAGTGCCATCTTCTGTCTCACGCACGATGTGACGTGGGCCTGTTTTCACTGTAACTCTGTCCCTCAGCCTACAAAGAAGAAGAAAAAAAGAGTAGAATAAAAGGAACAATTGCTGTTATGTTTTAAAAACAAGAGATGAATCACTCATACACCACTCAGAGTTTTTTTTAACCTAATTTATGCAGTGAAGGATGACCAAGCACGTACTTCTTTTAACTACAAGCTCTATTCTGGGTGGCATAAAGAGGGTGGGGGGATGGGATATATTATTATTACCAGGACTGCCAGTGTTATGTTTAGCACTTTCTTTTCTGCTATTGTCTTTCAAGAGTCATGACTAACTCCAGTGACAGAACCTGCCAGAGTGATTCAGACTCCTATATTTAATGCTAAAGCTGGCATTATTCCATATTACACTTACTGAAAAGACCTAAAACCTACAAGGTGTTAGTCCATCTGTACATTGCATCTTTGAGAGGTGTGAGGAAGTATTTTTAATTCAACACCATATATGATGTACTAATGAGTATGTACAGCATAAGGATGGTGTATGTGTCGGGTACAGTTTCCATGCTCATGGTAATGAAGAAACACGTCATTAAGTGTGGCTCACTGATGGTGTTTTTAGAAGTTCCTTGACAGCATCGGAGCTGTAAGGTGCAGAGGATTAAGATATATCCGGATTTGTACGAGAAAAATATTGAATATTATCAACCTTATTCTCTGAAGCTGCTGTCCTAGCTAAGAACAGCAATAAAGAACCACCAGTTGATGAGGAAGTGTAAGGACATGACCCTTGCAAAGAAGTGCAATCACATCTGGTTCTTTTTTGGCCTCAACATTGCTTTATACATTATAGATTGTTGTCTAAGAGCTTGTTACTTCAGACAGACATTTGTGTTTCTGAGCACTGATGGGCCCTGTGGTCAATGGGGAAGTGTGTTATTCTTCCCCTTTTTCTTTTAAGATTCTTCCTGTCTTACCTAGCCTGGAGATTGTTGAGGCAATAAACATTAAGCTTCAACTCCCTTTAACAGATGCAATTATGCAGCATGCAGTCAAGCAAGCTTGGTCATGGTTTGTGATACAGAGAAAGTCTTTTCCATGTCCCATGCAAGCAATGAGTTTTAAGTAGTTTGATGAAGTGAGGGGAACCTACCAATAGAGCATGGGTTTGGGTTGTCCACTTATTCGGACAGACATGGTGACTTCCTGTCCCTCAATGACAGCTTGATCACTCATTGTTACCTGTTTGAAATGTAATGTAAGTTAGAAGCTGAGCATTTTACCGGTAAATTTTATTTGATAGGTGTGTTGATGGGATGACCACTCAGTAGACAAAACATTCATATAAGAAAATTAATACTGACAGAATCAAGGATGTCCTCAATATAAAACATTTTCATGCAACCAACCAGTCAAAAATGCAGTTGAGTAAGTGTCATACGTATGAAACATATGAATGCTGTACTCTAAAAGGGAAAGTCAGTTAGGTTTGTAATCAGGCATAGCTCTGTACAGTCTCACCAGGAACGCAGGGGGTTTCCTGAATCGGGTGTCAATACTTCGCTTCGGCTCTGGCCCTCCAAAATCCATTCCCTCCTCCAGCGGACTGAGATACTCCTCATCAGATGTAATAGGGCTGCTGATATCCATAGGCACGCCCAGGTTTCCCCTTGGCTCCTGTGCAGACTCTGTAAAAGGTTTCATTATGTTTCATGTTGTATTTTTTGATCGCTGTAAATTTTATTTTTTGTTACTGGGAACACAGGCCATTGAAAACAAAGGAGTTCAAGGAGTTCATGTATTAAAAAAAACAAACCCTCAAAGACTTAAAATATAATTAAAATCTGAGATGTCAAATGTTATCTATCCAAACAATAGTGGATTCACAGTGGGTGGAGCCAGTGAGCCTCAGCGGGCAATTTATAGGTTCGGTTTTGCCTCTGAGTTGCTATGGTAACTATAAGTGAGGTTGTTCAGCTGGAATATATGGCACAGACATTTTGCTCAGAGAGATAATGACAAGGGAGCAGGAGAGTGTTGGAAGGGACCACAAGATGCTTGTTAAGAGCTTTTCAAATGAAAACATTTAGTTAGCTATTATACCTGTTTATGACTGTAAAAATAAGTCCTATTCTATTAAACAGACTATGATAACAATTCTCAGTTTATGGTAATAACTGACTTCATCCAAGTTAAATGGACAGACAATAAAATAATAAACATGTCTGTCATTTTGGACATAGCAACACAATGCTTTTCATGTTAATGTCAGCTCTAACCTACAACAAGCAACTGCAATTAAAACCTGCACTATGGATAGACACAATGTGACTAATCAAGCAATCCAATCAAGCCAAAGATTCATAAATGGAAATGAATCACCACAAAACTGCACTGATTTCACAAAAGTCGAACTCACCTGCTTTAACTATAAGAGTGGCACTGCTGGACGCCTTGCCCATTTGATTAACAGCAGTTACACAATATTTTCCACCATCGCTTATTCTAGCTGATTTGATGAACAGACTGTGTCGTTCACCCTCCACTTTGACTGTGTAATTCGCAGTGCTGATGATTTCTGTGTTGTTTTTCGTCCAGGTGACTTCAACAAAAGATAGAGAGGACAAATGCAGCAGTTTTGTGTATAGATTGATTGAATATAGTAATTCAAAATTACTTTTGAGTTTTTTTGTTGTTAAAACATAAAGCACAATATGTTACCTTCAGGAATGGGAGTGCCAGCAATGATACATTTTAGTAGCACATCTGCACCAGCAGATGCTACAGCGTCCTGGAGGGGAAACTCAAATACAGGAGCCTCCATTGGGTCTTCTCCAGCAGACACATAAGAATCATCTGAAGAATCTGCGCAGTTTACCACAACACAAGCATGAAGTAATTTTTTTCCTGTGATGACATTGTACTGGAAATATAAACAGACTGAAACTTCACACTACCACAGAAAGCTAAATGAAAGAAGCAAAATAAAAATCTAACCTAATTCTGGAGACATAGGTCTAGAACGACGTTTCTTTCCTTTGGTCTTCTGCTGTTGTCCCTCTTTGTCAGAAGTACTGATTTGTTGAGGCTCACTTGTCTTCACAGGAACATCCTCCTCCATTTTTTCATCTTCAACAATAATTGCAGGGATTCTTATCTTTAAGGCTGGTTTAGATAGCTCCACTTCCATTTTCTCCTCCGTTGGACTGACCGGTGACATCCTTGAGGATTTCGGAGGAGGTTGTGGAGGAAGATCTTGTACAGGCCTTTTTTGTACCAGTGGACTTTCAGGTCTGTTTTCAATTTTTCTTAGTACTAGTTCTATTGGCGCCTTTCTCCCCGAAGTCTCATCCTTTTGTGATGTTTGCACAAGAGATTCTTGGATGTGATGGGGTTCTTGCATTCGAGATACCCTTTGTACAAGTGGACTTGGTGGCCTTCGCTCAACCTTGCGTAATGTCATCTCAGCAACATTTCTGCTTGGCGAGTCTTCCCTTTGTTGATAATATAATGCTGGTGATGATGACCTCTGAACAATTTCTGTAACTGGACTGACTCTACTTAATTCTCTCACTGATCGCTGTCCTGGTAAGTCAGATAACTGCATGGACTCTGGGGTGCCTGAAACCTCTCCAAATCTACTAACTGTTACAGTTGTTAAACCAGTGCTTGCTGTCTTTTGGGGTTGGGATTTATACTGGTCTTGCGGTACTTGCTGCATTGGTTGCCGATTTAGTTCCTTTTCTCTCTGTTCCTTTTCCCACTGGGCACGTTCCCTTTCTTGGAGCTTTTGAAGGACTTGTGGAGGGATAGGTTCAATTTTCCTGAGAGGCTGGCGCTGCTTGGCCTTCAGAGTGAGCTGTTCAGTTGAAAATGACTTCTTCATATGCGGTTTACCAACAAGTTTCTTTATGCGCTGCAGCTCCTCTGTGAACTTGTTCTCAATATCCTGGACTTTTTGGGAGTAGCGAGGTTTTTCCTCCAGCGAAGCAGCTCTCTGTCTAAACATAGACCTCCGTTCAGCAGCATCTTCTGTCAAAGCTTCCCTTAGATCTTCCCTTGAACTTTCTCTAGAGATTCCCAACCGGCTTCCTCCGTCGTCTGAATCTACAGATCCAGCACGATTGAACCCTGCCCAGGATCTTCCTGAGATGGAACCTTCAGGAATATCAAGGCTACGTCTCCGCTCCTCCAAGTCACGGACCTTCTCAAAAACCTTTGAGCTTACCCTGGTAAGCTTTGGGGATGGTCTGAAGTTAGGTTCTTTTCGGGAGTACTCACTCAGTGGAGTCTGTGGTCGGGAATCCTGGGTGTTACTTTGAGACACGGATTTTGGCTGCTTAACCTTTTCTTCAAACTCCCCAGGCACTGTGTCTTGGTATTCAGTTGGCACAACAGTTTTCTTCCGCAAGCTGAGAGGTGTAGTTGAACCAGAGCGACTTGGCATTGGAGAGGTGGAGGGACGTTTGACGAGTCTTGGTGATGGGGGTGGAAGGACTTGTGGAGGAGATTCTCTTGAACAATTCTCTGAATGGCTCCTGAAATATAGGATTTAAGGCAAAATATCTTGGTTATTATTATAGTTAAGTATGAAATGCAAATCCAATAATACAATCAGCACATTTCTTTCTTGCCTGGTTGTGTTAGAATGATCCTCATGTCCATGTGTTCTATTATCATCTTCGGCACATTTATCCATCACTGCATCTCATGTAAAGAGAAGGCATGACATATTGAACAGGTAAGCAATCAGGTACTTTATTATGAAACAAACATTGTAAACAGTGGATCAAATGACAAACTGTTCATGCAAAGTGACAGAACTACAGAGATTTCAGATCTATCTATGCAAATCCCAGCATTTTAGTGGCTTTGAGGTCATTGTTTTGGTTTCCCAGCATTTCATTAGCCTCGTCTTTAGCCAAAGCAGGCAGCTATTTACACAAAAAAACTGTTTAACTGATTGTAAACTACCTACCCAGCACCAACCGGAGACAGACAAACTACTAGATAGGGAGTCTAAATGCTAAATAAACAAGCATCGCTTCATTGCTGGATTTTTACATTAGCTAGTGTTTGCTAATACCTTTACAAATGTATAAGGTGATAATATGTCAGTGTTGTATTTATAGCTCATTCCCTGTAAATGGCCAAAAAGAAAAAGCTTCCTTTGAAACATTTCAGAATTGTCATTAATTGGCATTGATAGAAATCAGTAAAAACAGAAATAAAAGGAATAATTGCAAACTGGAAACATTGTGGATACCTGCATGCACAGCCTGGTCCTCAACATCCCCACTATCTTCTTTGGTCTCATATTGGTCTCCACCTTCATCCTCTGTTGTTTCGGAATCTGACAAAAATATATAAAACAATGGAAAAAATACAGTTACATTTTAAACAAAGTTTGTTTTAAGCAAAGTTTAAAAATATATTAAGGTACAAAATACAAATAATTTTGATCTCTTGGCACAAGTGGAGAATGTTTACATAGTAGCAGCAGAAGAAGCAGGGAGAGCACGCTGTTACTATAGGAACCAACAGACTACCTATTATCCTATTCAGTTTACTCTTTAATGGTGTTTGGTGAAAGGCAACCGAAGCACACATTTCACATTTCAATGCACTATTTTTAGAACAGAATCCTGAGTGTGAAGAAAAAAGAGGTACGCTTGTCTAAAATATATCAAATGTTTTTAAGAAAAACTGCATATCCAAGATTAAATAAGAGTTTACTCAGACTCTATTTGATGAGGAATGTCATTTGACTTAAAAGGTCACAGCTAAGCTACATGTACTAAATTGGCTGCAGCTGTTGTTGCTGTTGTTGTAGCATTGTTGCTGAGTCTTTATTCTTCATAATGATCTAATCAACAGCTGCAGGTTAATATTAAGGAAAGGAAAGGAGCAAAATAAACAGAAGTATTTTCAGGAGAACGTATTCTTTCCATTTGATCCATTTTAAACCTGAAAAATTGCTCCAGCTGTACCATCTTAAAGATTTGACTATTTTCTTCAGACTGAGAAAAAACAGTCATTGGTAGAACTCAAAATAGAAAGCCCTATTGAGTCATTGGTATCTCAGCAGCTCTCATGAGGTGTTTGCTTCACAGTAGGTGGAATCACTTATAAAAACACAGAGGCTATCTGTTGTTCCCTTGCAGTAAAAGAGCACAATACAATACTGGAAACACTTGGATGAACAAGTTACTTTAAAAGTAAAAAAGCAACATGATGAACTCTCTAAATGGTTTACATTTTGTATGCGTCAAGCTCATGTCAAGCTATTAAAGTGACATTCATAACAAGTTATACATGCAATATTTATATATATGACTACATTGCAGATTTCAAAATAAAACTCCCTTGGTTACTTGTAATGCAATCTTTTTTCCCAGAATATCACATAATCTATTAAACAGGTACAAATGCAGATGTTTTATTTATGCACATTAGGTCACTAGTCATATACATAATATATGAGATTTTTACATATGATTTACGAAATGTACAAACTCTCCAAAACATTCATAAGAATCAACACGTTTTATCCAAATATACTGAAACAATGCTCACATAGCAAAACACACAGTACAGAAATCATTTCTAAAATTAGGAAAGTAATAAAATATGAACTGATTAAACTTCTGTTTTATTGCTAATCCAAAAGATTTATGTAAACAGAAATGGTAAGAGCTCTGGTAACCATGACAAGCTTGATAAAATAGAAATAAGATTAAACAGTTTGATAGCTTTAGGTTAAAAAGACTAAAAAGACTAAAGAGGAGAGCAGCCAAACAGAAAAAGGGCAGTGCTTTCTGTTGATATATTGATTTGTACAAACAATTGTTCAAAATTCTTTTTAAAAGTGAAGAGTCTAGTCTTTTTAACATTTACATGCTGAGGATGTTATTAAATGTACACTTGTTTTTAGCCATGCTCAGGGGTTAGCAATGTTGGTAAATCCACCACTTTGGTCCAGACTGCAATATCTCAATAACTATTGGATGTAATTCATGGTCACAAGATGATGAACCCTCCAGTGCCACCATGAGGCTGACATTCGGTTTTTGGTGAAATGACATCTCATCAACTTCTGGATGGTTTGCCATGACATGTATGGATGGTGTTGATTCAGATGATGAATCGTACTGACTTTGGGGATCCCTGACTTTTCTTCTAGCACTACCAGCAGGTCAAAGTTCTCAATTTTCCATTGAAATATCTCAACATCTACAAGGACTGGCAAGAATTTTGTACAGAAATCGATGGTTCCCAGACGAAGAGGCATTTCCAGTTAGTATAAAACACCTTTTCCAATATGCTGAATATATTGAATACAGTATACTACACAGCTAAATATTTAAACTGCAGCATAGAATTGGGACACTGCATTAGGCTTGTTGGCCACTAGCACTATGGAACAATGCTTTATTAGCAGAAAAAATCATTAATCGCTTTTGTTGGCCACTGAATGTAATACCATCTAATGGGACAGCCATTAATTTTGGTGACCTTCATGTTAGCATGACAACAATATTAAACACATGATCCATGTTGTGAAATGGTTACAGGATGGTTAGGTCTAGTTACAAAAACTACTTAAACCTAAATCAACTGACATACATAACTTAAAATAAGTCAATGTTGACTTTTGGGTCTACTCTGTACATGAACAGCGATCTCTTGGATAAAAAATGACATGCCATCTGTGCACAATAAGTCAGTGTAGACTGACGTGAAATGATGCATCTTGCAGAAATGTATTGTGAAATGATTGGTGTGTTATTCATATGCCATTTGGTGAGACCAGGCTGAACATAACCATACAGGGTATCTTGAAGGGCTGCTGACATCTGACTTGCTGACACTGACCAAACCAACGGCAGTTTCTTTCTTTCTTTTCCCAACTATGCCCTAAAGCACACCTTCAACAGCAGTAAGCAAGTTCCAGAAAAGGCGATTAGACATCACACAACTTAATTAGTTAGGTTACAATGAACGACTGTATGTGGTATTACATATTTCACTGTAGTCCCATCAAATTGTGGTTCATAAACTCATCACTGCAACCCCACAGATAACCACACTGCATCTTCCAAAATGAGATTCATACTTTGCTGAGTACTACCTCAGTGTCTCTTTGTTGTTGTGACATAAGAGTGGAAACAAAAACAGGTTTTGTCTTTCAACCATTTTCTTGATTTTCCATTCTATTATCCCTCACATGAGGAACATCACAGTATATCAGCGTTTTAGTGAAACTCTGTAAGTCTTTGAAGTTAGTTCAAAGCTACAGCGGTGCCTTGAGCTTGATTTCTATTGGCTGAGGTGATTATATTTCACAATAACACTCTTTTGATTAAGGATGGTACTGCTCATTGCATTTGACACTGACAGTTGAGAAGACACTGCTTGGACAGTACTTGAGCTTTAATGTCAATAAAATGCTTCTGTCAACATTTCACATGGAACGTGTTACAATCTTGTATAGTTACTAGTTGAAACAGTGAAGGAGGAAAATAAATAGACGTATGATTGACAAAGATAACATGAAATAGCACTTGCCTGATTTTTTTCTTTGGTCTGGATTTTTTTCATGGCCACTGTTGGTATGTCCTCGACAGGTATTTTTTGTCTTGGCTTACATTCAGCGGCAGGGTATTCCCCAAGACACACTGGAGGCTCTGAGCCATTACTATACGCCTAAATCAGGACATTTTCTACAAAAACAACAGCAAGTAATATCTGACTTGGATGTAAAAGATTCAGCTTGTTATATACTGTAAGTCTGCTAACATGCAGGTAAAAGATTCTCAATCAAATGCAAATAAACACTGAAAGAAAGGCACTTTGGTCCATTATATAACAAGTTGCACCTCAGAGTCTCAGCACTTCTTCTGAGAGAATCCGTTTCTGAAAAGCAGAGAGCGTAAACCTCCATCCGCAGGTGCAAATGTCTGTTGAATGCATATCATCCACTCTGAGGGAGCCCCTCTGTCCACACAATAGGCAGCGACAGTGTAAGCATCTTCCCCCGCTGTGTTCCACCCTACAGGCAGTGCACACCGATAGGCAGAAAAAACAGTGGGAGTGATCCAGCCCTCTTAAGATCAGTGTTCTACAGCATTGGTTGACATTTTTCATTTTTCCTTCCTCCCCATGTGTCTGTGTCTTATTCCTCAACTGGAGTAATGAGCCGACGTTGTGTTGTCGACAGAGAAGGGGAGAATCACTGCAACGGCTAAAGGGACCTCCTCACTCCTCTGCATTGCTGGAACACTGTTAGCTCTCACAGCAAATGTGTTACTGGCTGCTTACACTGACAAAGTGATCCTATTTCCAAGGGATATGATAGATTTAATTGCTGTACTCACTGCTACACTCCTAATAGATACCATAGCTGCTGTATTATTGTACCTGACAAGGTTTTTTTTTTGACATATTTAGTGTAATAATTGTTGAGTATTTTTTTAATCACATGGTACATTTTGAATGACTCACTATCTAAAAATTCTTTCCCTTCGGGGAAAGGAAAAAGGCAATACTGCTTACACGTTTCATTTCATCACCAAGTATAAATCAGCACACAGAAATAGCTTAGGAATGACATTTCAATACACATAGTACCACACGGTGCTCAGGACAAAATAACACTGTAAGCATGCTGAGAGTTTGCTCACACACACCTAAGGAAACAGGTATAAATAAACCAAGGCTAAAAAAAGGCACTACCTTACTTTCCAGTACAACATCTAATATGGTTGCAGCTACAAATGCGCATTGTGCAGAACAATTTCAAATACCTACAGGCTTAATTACACGGTCTGTTGATTATGTAATCTCAGGTCATGGTGTCCACTTTTTCTGTTTTTTTCAAACATGATTTCAACATTGATTTAACAAAGAGGGAATCGGTCTGTCCTCAGCACCGTGACAAAAATAACACTGTTTTAGTGTTAGCTGCAGCATACTTTGGCACAGGCATTGTACAGGAATATAATCATGTAGCAGAATAACAATGACATGTTCTAACACATTATTATTCTGCTTTAATGTTTACTGACATTCAAATGATGATTGTGTAGCTTTTATATATAACATAAATAAATAAATCATTTTGATGATACATCGACTTATAATCAAACAAATGGTGAGTCTTTCATTCACACTTTGTGTCGCACACTATTTCACTGATTGTAGTGACACTGGGTCATATTTTATCGAGAAAATGTTTTCTGCGTATGTGTACAGCAGTCCATTTTTACCACAGTGGTATTGCACTTTAAAACCAGGGGGCACTAAATTGCAGAAATACTAATTTCTACGCGTTGCTTTTTTCTACAACATGGCAGATGGCAAGATATATGTAGATATAAAAGGTTAATTCTAAGGTAACAAAAACACAATTCTTATTTTAGGTCATTATACACTAATGAAAATATACTCATGAATATTCAAACTTATTAGGCCACTAAATCTCACCTATCTTACTAAAATCTTACACACAAAAACAGGTGGGCATGAAACATAAAACAAATTTCTTTAATCAAAATCAAGAAGTAGATTTTCACTACAGTGGAAAAAAATCTTTAATGTTATTCATTTATTTAATTTGCCACATTTTACTACATTTACTTACATTTACATTTACTTGGTTCTGCAAGTCCAGAAATGTAAACCTACAACACAAGTCGAAGAGTCTTACTACATTGCCAGCAATTTGCTAAGAAACATTCACACTCATTTTGGAAATGCACTGCAGCCATTTTGTTGCTGGGTAGTGAATTTTTTTATTCCATCATCTATGAGGATGTCATTCCATATTGAAATATTTACAACTATCGTGAATAATACCAGTTAAAATTGATACCACTATATGAGCTACATAAACAAGTAAGACCAGATCAGCGAGAAGACTGGCTATTTCTATACAGGTATTTTTAACGGTGCCACTGGGTCAGATTTGGTTGGATTCACGTTGAAATGACGAAAACAATGCAGTGGAAACATTACCGCTTTGGTCCACCAGGGACACCAGAATCAACAGAAAACATGTCAATAAAAATATATTAAAAATAAAATGTTGCTGCTTTGAGATCATGATTTTTCACCAATGGAATCATAAAAAAACTGCATTTAAAGGATTTTGTCTTGCTGACTTGACATTCTGCAATTTGCTGCAAGAAAGTTTAGCTGTTACCTTTAAATGTGAGGTAATAAATAGATTGTAAAATTATATTTTCGATGTAGTTTCTATGTTTAATGCTGATGTTTTTAATCCACACTGTGCAAGATAGTTACTGATATATGAGCGAGTTAATAATTTATAACCTGGAACAGATTTCAGTATTTCAAACATGTTTACTCATTACTATGTCCTTCTCTAGTTTTCATGATCTGTTACTTATTTCATATTCTATTCTACTGAACGTGGAAGGTAGAAATCCCTCATACACTCATTAGACTTACTGTGATTCTGACAAAACAGTTGTTTAACAGCTCTAATAAACACCATAATTACCCTTCATGATTTCTTATCCATTAAACTACATTGATTTGTTGATGTGCTATTTAAATCTATTTATTAAAGCAACATGGCGATGTAGGGGATTTCCACAGTGTAACTGCAGCTCCACCTGTTCACTCACGTTAATGGTCCAGGAGGAAGACAACATGGTGAGGAAACTATCCAAACACCCTGGAAAGGGGCCATAGTCACGCTCAGTGGCAACATCTAAAGTTCCCAGTATTAGGCCTCTCCAGACAAGCTTTAAAAAGGCAATATATCATTTCAAATAATCTCAATCAGTTTTTGAACTCTTATCAGACAGTTATTGCTTGTACAGCGTTTGAGCATTTTTTTTTTTAGCTCATAGGTTTTATGACCTGCAGCTTGTGGTTTTGGTTCAGTCTCTTTAACCTCCAGAATCCAGAGATATAACTCTAAATGAATCTAAATGAAAGTTTCTCTACATCTGGTGTATATTTAAATAGACAACCATTTGACAAATTTGCCATATCAACTAAAAAGTGTTGTGTTTATAGCTCGATTCCACAATCCCCAAGTAGCCAAAAATGAGTTATACCTGAATATTTTTGCACTGACTATGTAATGCTCAGCTCATTGTTTTGGTTTTACGGCTGCAACATTACTGTTTTGACTCTCAGCTCTCATTAGTGTCATTTTCCGCTGCAGTAATCATCTGTTTTTTAACCCTCTGTGCACTACTGACCTATCTACAAATGTCAGGCAGCATAGCAGCATTTAGCTGCTAAAGCGCCACATATTTTTCTGAGGAGTTGGTCGAGAACAGAGCTAAACAGAGGTGGACATGCTCTGTGTATGCTGGATGAGGTAATAGGAAGAAGCAACTATTTGCTGATAAGTTCACCTTAATAACTTCATATGTTATATTTCAACTATATGAACTTGTTTCGCTGCCCCAAGTGGCCAAAAAAAAAATCAATGAATGCATATTTAAACAAGTTTTATTATCATCTTCTTTTAAATATTGCTTCCAATTTGTCAAATTAATGAATAATTGACTGATTATACAATCAAATGTAAAGGTCAAAAGAGGATGGAGACATTATGTAGTAAAGTACAGATCATTAAAGATGCATGACGTCACAACATATGGCAGACATCCTTATTTACTAGACGTTCTGGATATAAAATCAGCCTTTTGGCTGATCAGTAGAGGGAAAAAAGTCTCACAGAGCCGGGCTAAAATTAGCAGTGATGTCTTCCTATGTAACAGGAGAGACGTTGGCCTGCTAACATCACAAAAATCTAAGGCCTGGCACATTCCACTGTATAAATAACTAGGGAGAGATGGTGGACATGGGGGGGGCGGTCCAGAGAGACATTTTCAAAGAGGGAGAGAGACAGAGAGAAAAGGGTTCGGCCAGTATCATTGAGTGATGGGACAGCTGTAGACTACGCACATGGCAAAGTGGTAGAGAGCTGAATCAAACTGAAGGTTAAAATGGAAAGTCAAAGGAAAACTTCTGGACTAAGATCTTGTGTTCAAACCTTGTTTAAAGACATACTTGTGGCTAATACTGTTTCACAATTTGAATGACCTATGCTACATTAATATCACATAATCCATATATTAAGATCATTTTGAGTCTACCACAACACACAACAATGACTGCTAATGCTAAAAATGCTCATATCCAGCTGGAAGTATACATTCAACTGTCACAGCAGTAACAGCAGTTTTGATTAATTCAGTATTCAGCAGGCAATAAGCATGCATAACACAGGGTGTTAAGTAAACATGGCCGTGAGAACAGTTGTTTTTAAAAAAAATATTTTTAATTTGTGCTATTTATGCTATTTCTGCAAGTTTAGGTTAAATCATTTCAACTTTCTTAAATATAACAGTTATATTAAGTAAATTATATAGCATACTATTTATATTATATGTTATGTATTGTTACTTATTTGCAGGGCTTTATTATTTATTTATTTGTGCCTGAAACAAGGTTGTGATTATTCATTGCCAGTATCTTGTTTTTGAAGAAACAAACCTATTTTAATTCTCATGCACTTTTGCATGCATTTTTTATTAAGCTCATTTAATTTAAGCAGGAAGTTTCAAATGTAATTTTAAGATAGATTCTTTGAGGTTCTTTGAGGATATAGAAACTTTGTAGCAAAACTGATAGAAAACAGAACTATGGGAACCTTTGTGCCTTTTGTGTGGCCTGCTTAAGTGCACTCACTGTTTTCGTCATGTTCCTAGTGATGTTTGCTACCACAACTCCTGCTATCATACAGTAGGATGTGGTGAAATAGCGCTTTCTTGTTACTTCTCTAATGTATCGTATTTCCAAATAGTGTGGTGTGTGCATGCAATACATTTAGGAAGCAACAACTATGAAAACTGAACACGAGGTTTTGCCAAACCTAAATGTATATTGTTGGCTTCGCATCTTCGTTTTCTAATCTGTCTATTAAGATTAGCCTCACTGATTGAAAACAATAAAATATAAAAAGAAAAGCTCATTTTTCTTACACTGAATCACACTCAAGCATGTTTTGTTATAAGCATCTTCTTCCTAAACTAGTCAGTCGAGGACTCCTGTCATTCATTTTCAATTACTCAGACTTGATGTTGCATCTTTGATGTGGACTCCTTATGTTTATACAGTAAGGGAGATGTAATAGACTGTGGTTTCTTGCTGCCCACACTAAAAGGCATTGTTATCATCTCAGTCTGCAGACCTCACCATTCCTTTAGTACCCAAATTTAAGTTAGCACAAATCAGCAGGTTACGTAAGCACCCTCTTCTTTATTCTGCACCATCAGAAGATGCTATCAATTGCCAAGCCTTAACTCACGTTAAACCGACTGAAGTGTATACAGCAGTGATGAGCCTTGACATCTTCGTGCATGCAAATGGACGCTTACATGTGCTCTCTCAGCAGGAAAAGGTAGCTCTAAATTGAAGGATGAGTGCTTGGGCTAATATATGAAGGGCATATTTGTGGAGCTGGTAATGTCATTTCTCAAAGCAGCTGAGGTGGTCAAAGCTCTCAGGTGAGTTGAATTTAGATCAGCGCTGGAGATCACAAGATACATAAAAAGAGGTTATGCTGATCAGAGAGTCTCTTAACAGAGAAGATCTACTTCTGAGCAGCCTTGGTTTGACATTGACTGCATTTGACTGCATTTGACTCCTTTTTACTGCTTCTGCATGTAACTTTCTCTTCATATGCTAATCTCAAACAGTGAATTCCTTACCAACACAAACAATATGTTGTTTTCAAGTTGAGATCTCATATACCACATATCACATAAAAAGCATTTTTGATGTATGGAGCTTTCAGGAGCTTGAAGATAAATCAAATTTAACTGTGTCTGTGTTTGAAAAATATCCAAGGCCTCTTCTGTAAAAGATAAACTTTCATTACTTCAGACATTTCACTCTACTCTCCTGCATCTATATATATCCTCTTTGCACAATAAAAGGACAAACTGAGAATCCAAACGGATGACTCATGGTAAATCATCTATCACACTTTATATGACACAAGTTATTCAAAGTAGTTCTTCTTAACACTGATATCCCCAGCTGTACTCTGTTCCAGATGTTTTGGGAAACAGTTGTGGGGAAACTAAACTCAGCATCAGGAATAACAACAACCAATCTCTATTTTTATGTCTTGGAATGAATCAGTTGCTTGTATTAGTTTGAAGTACCACATAATATTCAACTTCGTATGCTTTGATGCGACATGCAAAGAAATATTTTAATGTCATTAAATATATTTATAGAGAAAATAACTGATGAGCTGCATTGCCTGGCCGACTATGAGATAATTAACCTCAAATCACCTAAATGAATGCTGAATGGTTGTATTTAGGAGATTTTTAGTCAGCTTTAGTACTTAATGTTCAGGAAAATGCCTCAGGAAGTTAGACAGGCTGGTTAGTCAGGGGGCTGGGCCTTTTAGATGACAGCGGCATGCTGGGTCATTTTCATTGAAGTGACTATCATAAATGATTTTGTAGTTAAAACCTCATTGTTACAGATAAATGTCTCTACATTACTTGAAAGGGCTTCTCCACTAGTAAATGAAAGAGTTCCTTACACTATTTAATTTAGACACCACATGCAATGCTGAAAAAATAAACTGACAAATGAAATCCTGAGTGTTACCTTCACCCAGATCCAAGACAGCAAGTACAGCGCTGCTCCGTGCCTCTCCCAGGTGATTGTTGGCGATGCAGGTGTAGAGGCCAGCATCACTGGGTTTGCAATCCCTAATCCAGAGCCCTCCGTACTCCTGGTTCTCCATGTTGAGGAGGTCATCATTGTGGTACCAGTACAGGGAAGGCTGAGGGTCCCCAGCCACAGTTACCTTGAGACGGATGTCACAGCCTGTCCCCACAGCGGCGTTCCTCATTTTGCGGATAAAAACAGGTGGAGTTGGGGTGGGAAGATCGGGTCCACGAGGCTCCGGGACAACTTGCTCTGAGCTCGCTTTGGACCGCTTTGGGGGGATGATGGGGCTAGGGGGTGCCACTGCTTCATCTGCCCCCTTTTTCAGGGTCATTTGCACCTCAGCTTTTCTCATGGTTGAACTGGTTTGGTAGATCCTGCAATGTATTCTGTAACTGTGTGACTATAACAGCGACTGGGCCCTCTCTTAATGGTCTAAACTAAATACCAATGAGGGCCTTAGAGTCTATGAGCAGGCTTCACATATAAATTACTGTTAACAAGGCTCTTACATTTTTGAATTTAAGATATTCTAACTTTCTGTAACCTAAAAAGCCAAATTAAAGTATTTAGAAACATATCTGCCACGGATAAATTCTCTTCTGAGCTCGGCTGTTGTCCAAAGAAGAAAAAGAAATTATTGGTTACCAGGTAATTAAGCAGACAGATAGTTGCCACTCTCCTGGCGAGAGGTATTTTTAGGGCAAGACACACTGGATCATGTTGCATTAACAGCTCCCTTGACTTGTCTCTTGGAAGTGACGGCCCTGCTTTCCACCTCCTTTTCCTGATGACTTTTTAGCCTTTTGCAACCATTTCCCAACAGCGTGTAACGTCTCCGCAGAACAAGGTGTGTGAATCTCCAGTGAGTTTCCTCTTTATTCCCACCGGCCTTGAGATCTGTTCCTGTCTGGCTTCTGTTTGAAGCCCCGTCCAGCAAGTTGCACAGTGCGTCCCCCCCCCTGACTCATGTCCCATGAGCTAAATCACCCCACTCATGATCTCCCCCTACCTCTTGCCAGTCAGTTCGAAGGGGGAAATGACAGTCACAGCCCAACAAGCCTTACAATGACAGCTGCATGGCGATCTGTCTGCCCACTCACTGCTAGGCTCCCGCCCCCTTGTCATTTTTAGCCAACCTGAGGTCAGTAGAACATGTGAGATGGTGCAACACTTGGCACAGAAATGGGGGGTGGTCTGTATGGGAAAGATATTTAATTTGTAGGTCAAACGTAGGGGCTGGCATTGGCCTCCAGTTTGTGTTGAGGTGGTTAAATATCATGAAAAAGAAAGAATCACTGCTTAAACATAGGGAGCTGGCAGCTGTGATCCTATGATAGTTATTTTAAGTACCTTCTATATTTACTGACAAAGTTGAGGTGCTCAGACTGCATACAGGATGTGCTTAGGTAGTAAAACAAAATTCAAATAAACTAGGTTTTAGTTATACTTTCCGACTGTGTATCTAGCTACATTGCGTAGAAAATGGTATTTTTGCGACTTAGTGCTCCCAGGTTCAGAGTGTAATACTAATATTTTTTAATTCACATGTTTAAATGATATTAAGGCTTAATGTTATGCATAATTAACAGCTTAATTGACAGGTAAGTGCCGTTACAAGATGGCTTATTAGAGCACCCAGGTGTCCGCCGATGATCCACGTCATTGCCGATATTTAGATGTGATGCCGGAGTCCAGAGCTGCGTATTTTCAGTTTCAAAATGGCGCTTTGGAAACCTGTGGGTAATACCACTGATGTGATTATGGAAGGTTGTTCCGTCAACATCCTCTTCAGTCATAGAGGCTTTTGAGCCTGGTTACATTGCCCGCTCTGTTTCAACACTGGCTCTGTTCCATGTCAGCAGTCACCTGTGAAAACGTCCTCTTCCTAGTGGTACAAACACTAACACTCCCATGGTGTTCTGAGCTCACAGTCTGAGGAGCCCAGCTGACAAACTGAAGTAAACTGAAAACTATAGTAACTGAAGTAACCTGAATTAAAGTTTGCAGCAGTTTACTGTCCATCAGGAAAATAACAGAGTTGATGCACAGCAGCTGGAGGACAGAGAGAAAGCCAGAAAACATTTTCTCATTAAAATATGATCCAGTTTCACCAAAATCAGTAAAACAGTTGGTAAAGTGTGACTTCAAAGAGTATCTCCTATCTTAGCACTACCAACAACTAGACATGCTAAATCTATCCAAGGGGGACTGACAGACACCGTAACCTGATTATACGTCAACGTAACAGCATTACTTTATGTTTGAAAAGAAAACATCTGTGGGAAATGTAAACTCTTGCTTTAACAAGTCAAATAACTTGTAATAGCTCAAATACAATTCCAAATACTAGTCAAATAACTTGTAATAGCTCAAATACAATTCCAAATACTTTTAATACTTATATGCATACAGTGGTCCCTTGTTTATCGCGGGGGGTACGTTCTAAAAACAACCCGCAATAGACGAAATCCGCGAAGTAATCAGCTTTATTTTTTACAATTATTATACATGTTTTAAG